>NC_004318.2:460000-465000 GCF_000002765.6 Plasmodium falciparum 3D7 | reverse complement strand
AATATAAACAAAATATAGCACATAAATATATAATACAAAGTAATATTAATATTATATCCTTGATGTTGAAAATTTTTAATTATTTTCATATACTTGTTATCTCATTAATCTTTTATCTAAACCTTCATTCTATGTATACTCTATTTATTGATTTAGATATTGATGATACTTTAAAGTTTCAGCATGATCAAGAGTTCTTAAATTATTTTAAAAGATATCAGGATTTTAATAATCAACTCTTTGATTCCTTCCGTTCCGACGACAGATGACATCTCGATAAAATAAATATAAGCAAAAATGAAATAGAAATATTACATCTGCTTATATGTATAAATGTAATCATATAAATGTAATTATATAAATGTAATTATATAAATGTAATTATATAAATTTAATTATATAAATGTAATTATATAATTTTTCGAAAAAAAAACAAAATAAACCACGTGTACAAATTTATAATGTGTATACACACATATATAGATTTGCTTTTATTTTCCTATTAAATTACCTTTTTTTTTTTTTTTGTATGCTAATAAAAATATTATATATATATATATATATATATTCCTATTTTTATTATTTTTAATTTTTTTTTAATATTTTAAAATTATCATTTTTTTAAAATGTCTTATATAATTTTTTCGTGTGTATATATATGTTAATAATATATATATATATATATATTTATTTATTTATTTATTTATTTATTATACATATATATGAATGTGCTTACAAAAGCACATATTTTTTTAAGAACTTTAAAAAACAAATTAAAATTTTTAAATAGTTATTATAAATTTTTTAATGCACAATTTAACTATACTGCTAAATAAGGGAGTAAAATATAAAAATATAATATTAACAATATATATGAAAATAAATATTTTATTCCAAATATTTATTTAATACTTGGGATTCTACATAAAAAATAAATAAATAAATAAATAAATTAATATATCTATTTAATTTCCTAGTTTTATTTTAATTCTTCATGTGAATATATTTTCTTTTTTCTTTTTTAAACTTTAAAAATTGGCTAAATGGAAGAGGAAGAAAATATTCCTGTAATAATTTTAGACCCAGGTTCATGGTTACATTTGAATTATACAGACACATAAAACTATATATGTGTATTCTGTCATTAAATTTTTTTTTTTTTTTTTGTTCATGTCTAGGAAAATAAAAATTGGTTTCGCCAAGGACGATTTTCCTAACGATGAAATTCCTTGTGTATATATTGAGTATACATATGATATATAAATATAAATGAATAAATAAATAAATAAATAAATAAATAAATATATATATATATATATATATTGTATTGAAAAGATATATACAAATGATCTGATTGTAAAAATATTATTATATATGGCAACTTTCTTTTTTTTGGTAGAAAAATTAGTGATAAATCAAAAGACATAAAAGTAATAAAAAAGTGATTACCTTAAAAAATATAACATATATTATATACATATTTATATATTTATATATTTACATATTTACATATTTTAATATTTACATATTTACATATTTATGTTTGTATTTAGTTTGGTATTGAAGCTGTTGAAGATTACATGAAAATTAGATATAACCATACAAAATCTCATATGATAAAAGAAAACGACTTTGGCCATAAAGAAGGTTAACCAAAAAAAAGAAACAAGATATATATATATAAATATATACATATATATAATATATTTAATATATGTTATTTAATCTTATTGTTTAGGGATGAGTAATTTGGTTAATGTTAAGATGACATTTGCCGACCCTCGACATCCGTTAAGCAATAATAATTTCAACGATGTACTTGAAATATACAATTATCTTATAAATGTATAAATAAGGGGAAAAAAAAAAAAAAATAAAATAAAATAAAATAAAATAAATAAATAAATAAATACCATAATTATACATATATATATATATATATATATATATATATATATATATTTTATATATAGAAATTAAATATAAATACCGACAAGTATAACATTTTAATAGTTATCCCAGAACGTGTAGAAAAATTATTTTTATCCAATATTTTAAGATGGGCATTTAAAATTCATAATTTCTTGTCTATATCATTTATTTATAATGCGCTAGCAGCAACATATTATTACGGAATAAAAACAGGTTTTTAATATAAAAAAAAATTATACCATAAATAAATAAATATATAAATATATAAATATATATATATATATATATATATTTTTCTTTTTAATTTATTCATTTATATATTTCCTTTTTATCTTGTTTTTCAAAAGCCCTTGTAGTTGATATAGGCGAAAGCGGCAGTAGGGTCACGCCCGTTGCCGAAAATCATGGAGTGTTTTTTGACTTCATCAAAAATAATGAAATTAGTGGATACTTAATTAGTAAATATATTTCTAACTTTGTTAAAATTGATGAAAGTTATATTGATTATATTCTTATTCAGGATTATAAAGAAATGAATAGCTATGTTAGTCTTGATGTTGATAAAAATATAAAAATGTATAGTGAATGTAACGGTCTCATTAAACCATATAAAATACCTTATACTAATATTTATATAGATCCTAAAAGTGAAATATTAAGTCATGAAATTTTTTTCCAACCAGAATTTTTGGCTCATATGCCAGGAAATTTCTATAAACAAAATATTATATCATTAAGTCAACTAATTTTTGAAGCTATTTCTTCTTGCCCTATAGATTTAAGAAAACAATTCTTTGATAATATTATTTTAATAGGAGGTGTTTCCAATTGTATTAATTTTAGTCAAAGATTAAAAAAAGAATTATTACACATACTTAAGGAAAAAAATTATAGTGAAAATACAAATATAAATATTAAAAAATTAACCATGTCGCATATTTCCTCTTACTTAGGAGGCACGAAATATAGTAAAATACTCTACCATAATAAAAATAAATGGGTAACTAGCCATGAATATCATGCTTCAAATAAAAATCAAATAATACAAAAGCTTTTAATGTGGGCTAATATTTTATAACATAAAAATAAAAAAAGTATTTACCTTATAAAGAAATAAACAATAATATATATTATATATCACTGTTATTTGGTTTTTTTTAATAATATGAATAAATATATATATAAATAAATATATATATATATATATATATATATAAATATATTTTTTATTTATATATATATTTTTTATTTTTTTTTATGAACAAGTCATATTGTTCAGGTAAAAAATTACATATTGTACAGGCAAAAGTACACATTTAATAATTTCCCATTCTTATGTTTAATATTATTATTACTCCTGTTAAAATATAATATATCATTTTGTAATAACACTTAAATTATACCTTTATAATTCCTAATATTATATAAAAGATGAGAGATGGGTGGGGAAAAAATATGCAAGGTGTATACAAAAAAAATTATATAAATAAATAAATAAAATATAGAGACTTGTTTATATAATCATATACACATATGAAAATGTATAAAAAAATGCATTTATATCTTCACACATATATATATATATATATATATATATGTGTGTGAATATAAAATTTTTTACATATTTCTTCTTAGAGGAAGAAGATAGAATCACTTTTGTAAAACTTGTTCAAATTGTTTGTCTTCAAATTTAGATTTAAATTATATTTCTTCATAATATCAATATAATATTTATATTTGCGTTGTTGTAAGTGTTTGTCTTTTTTATTTTTTAAAACATCGATTTGATTATATTTGGAAGAAAAGCTTGTTTTATTTTCCAAGGGTAGTTTTTGTTTAAATATGTAAGCAAGTTTTCTATTGATGGCTTCTGAACCATCTGGTAGAATTAAATTGTTATATTCATTTAATTCAGGTTTGATGTATCCAAATTCTTCTAATACTTGATAAATTTTATTATAGTCAATATTTTTATTTAGATCTGTTTCTTTTATTTTATAATCGTCGCTACTATTATCATCACTGGTATTATCATGATTATCATAAGAGTTTGATAAAGATGTATCTTGGTTCTTTTCTTTTTTTAATATATAACTATCATTAGGATAGTCCTCAGAATTATTGTCTGTATCATTAGAAAGTTTCTTTTTCGTAAGAACATTGTTATTTTCCAAATGGTTGTCATTATGATGATTTTGATTTTTATTATCATGAATTTGTAATTGTTTCTCTTTATTTTGTTCGTGATTTAACATATAGAGGAGTAATTTTTTATCTTGTTTATTATTAATATATTTATTTAATAAATCAACATAAGTTTTTGAGAAGTCATAATATTTTTGGATATAGACCATAAAATTGGTATGTAACTTCGTATGGCTTTTACAAATCATATGTGCTTGTAAAGATTTAACACATTTCGCATATTTAAAACAATAGATACATATATTTTCTTCATATATTTTCTTTCCAATTGTTAATAGGATTTTTTTCACATTGGTTACGTATTTTAAATCAGGAATATAAAATGTATAAGTATCATTCATATGTTTTATATTTTCTTCTATGGAATTAAAAATACGATTATCAAAAAAACAGACAGCTGGATTGTCATATTTAGCATTTTTTGTTAAAAGTACATTTTCTTTTGTAGCGTATTTTATATTGTTATTATTTGATGTGGATGAAACATTTGAATGATTGTTATGTTCATTGGTATGATTATTCGATTTGGTCACATGATTATTATTATTATAATTATTTTGATTGATTGCATTATGATCATTATTAATATTATTAAAATTCGTGATATTTTTTTCCTTTTTTTTTTTATTACTTTCGTTACGTTTTTTATGACTTAAATGGCTCCCTTGATTTTCTCTTTTGTCTTTCTTTTGATTTTCTTGATCTTCATTTTTTTTTAAATTTTTTAATTTTTCATTAAAAACATATTCATTTACTGAATGTAGATTTAATAATTTTCTTTTCAAATTATATTTATGCCATTCGGATTTAAAATGATAACGAAAGAAGGAATAATTATATATTTGTATATTACATGTATGACA
>NC_004318.2:452500-455000 GCF_000002765.6 Plasmodium falciparum 3D7 | reverse complement strand
ATAGTACACATAATGTTGGAAGTAGTAATGGGGGTGCTGGGGGATATAATAATAGAGATGATAATAAATTAAGAGAGAATTATACACATTCAAATGATGATAACATTAATCATACCAATATAAAGGATAATTACTACTACTCAAGGGATAATAATTATCATAATAATAATAATATTAATAATAGTAGTAGTAGTAGAGGTGAAAAATGGGAACAAGTCAGAGATAATTATAAATCCAATGAATATTTTAATAATAATGGGAAAGCATATAATCATAATGTACATAACAGACAAAACAGTGAACACATTATGAAAGAAAATAATAACAAAAATTTTACGACACCAATTCATATGAATGAAGATAATAGAATAGATAAACAACAAAATTATATGGATAATAATAATAATAATAATATGGATAAACCAAATAGAGGAAAGTTTGTTTATAAAGAGAACCCTAATATACCTAATTATACAAATGTAAATGATTATGAAAGTAAAAATAATTTACATAAACCATTTCCTGTACAAAAAAGTGCTAGTGCTTATAAAGGACCTTCTGAATATTCTGAATATAATAGAAATAATATGTGTTATGAAAATAATTCTCCAGGCAATGAAGCCTATAATAAAAATAGTAGAGCCTATATTAATAAAAATAATTACGACAACAACAATAATAATAATAATAATTATTATTATTATCATCATCATAATAATATGAATACAAATTCGAGACAAGCCACCAATAACCAACCATATGATTATAATAACCATAATAGAGATTATGATAATAAAAATGTAAATAAATATTCTGATGGTATAAAAGATAATTCGTGTTATAATAAAAATGAGGAATCATCAAAAATGTATATGAATTCGAATTGTTTACCTCATACCACAAGTATTGTAAAATTGAATCGATGTGACGAATCATTACATGAGAGATATTTTTCTATAGATAATAATAATAATATGAATAATATGAGTAATGTGAATAATATGAGTAATGTGAATAATGTGAATAATGTGAATAATGTGAATAATGTGAATAATGTGAATAATGTAAACAATGTGAATAATGTAAACAATGTGAGTAATAATAATAGTGTGATTATGGATCATCCAAGCGGGAACTATAATCATGAAAACGATCCAAATAACCATCACAATTACAATAATCATAATAACTATCATACATATGATAGACATGTGAACCCATCAAACAATCATCAACATTACAATAATAAAGATGAATATACATACACAAATAATGAGGACTGTCATCTGAAAATAAGAAAAGACGATATGGGAAGTAACCAAGAGTCAAGAGATTATAATTATTATGATGAGAATAGTATGGATAATATAATGAAAAAAGATGAAAAAATATTAAAAGATAAAACATTAAATAGAAATAACAGGAAAATTACTCCTTATCAAAGTAATGCTGTTATAAAAATGAATGATGGTATATTAATGCAGATAAATAAATTATCTCAATATTCCTCGAAATGGATTATTAAGGCGAGAGTACAATCAAAAGATAATATTAGAAGATATACATCCGGAAGTAAAGAAGGGAAAGTTTTTAACATTGAATTGTGTGATGAAGATGGAGAAATTAAAGCCAATTTTTTTGGAAAAGCTGTTGATAAATGGTTTGATTTTATAGAAGTTGGTAAAATATATAAAATTAGTAAAGGTATGATAAAGGTAGCAAATAAAAAATTTAATACTTTAAATCATGACTATGAAATTACTTTAGATGAAAACTCCTTAATCGAAATATTAGATGAAGAAAATGAAAATATTCCAAAATATAATTATAATTTTATATCTATAGATAATATTAAAAATATGAATACTGGCTCATTTGTTGATATTATAGCTGTAGTATTAAATTATCAAGAAAAAATGCAGATTTTTGTAAAAAAAACAGGACAATATAAAGATAAAAGAGATGTTACCTTAATAGATGAAAGTTTTGATACAATACAAGTAACCTTGTGGGAAAAAAATGCAACCATTATCGATGAAATGAATTTAAGAGATAATTGTATTGTATGCTTTAAATATTTAAAAATTGGAGAATGGCAAGGAAAAAAATTAGAATCACATGCACGTACCAAAATTGAAATTAATCCTGATAATATAGAAAAAGCATATATTCTAAAAAATTGGTGGATTCATAATAAAAAAATGATATGTAATTCTATAAACCTAAGTTCAAATTATATTAATATTGAAACACAAAAAACTATACAAGAAATTAAAAAAAATGTAAATCTAGTAAATGAAGAAGCATTATCTGGTAAAGGTATCATGTTTACTACTTATGGTTTTATAGATCAAATATATAATAATATGCCTGTCTATTCAGCTTGTCCAGATTGTAATAAAAAAATGATAAGTAATTCCGTTGATGATAACGAATATGAACCTTCTTCAAATCTATTAGAAGAAACTATGTATTGTGCAAAATGTAATAAAAATAATAT
>NC_004318.2:397500-450000 GCF_000002765.6 Plasmodium falciparum 3D7 | reverse complement strand
TTATTAGATGTGATTTAAGTGTAAAGGCATCCATAAAAGAGGCTTTTGATAATGTATTAATTAATAATAGTTTAGATAAAGAAGAAGATGAAGAAAATTATAATATTGCTTACCGTACAAGATCAAGAATGCAAAAAATGGAAAGGAATGATATAGATATTTGTGATATAAATGATATAGATGTTCTTATATGTAATGCTGCTTATGTAAGTACAGAAGAAAATAATAAACTTCAAATGTATGATTTAATATATACAATTAATACAAATATTTATGGTAATATTGATATTATATCAAAAGCTATTATTCATATGAAAAGAAAAAAAACAGGATTAATATTATTTATAAATACTGAAGGAGCTCTATATCCTATATATGGTTATTCTTTTTATCTTATGAGTAAATCATCTATGTGGATATATACACATATATTAGATCAAGAACTTAAATATTATAATATACATATAGCCAATGCATTCTTACCATCTATTGAAACCCCAGGATTTATACAAGAAAATTTAAAAAAACCAGAAGTTACCAGAAAAATTGAAAAGTTAACAAATACAATAAATTCAGATTATGCAGCAGATAAAATTATTAATAAATTAAAACAAGGAAGAAAATTTATAACACTACGATTTAATGGATATATGTTATCAATTCTACATTCTGGTTATAGAAATCCTGAATCCTATTTTGATTATCTTATATATGTATCATTTAGTAATCTCTTCATATTCATATCTTCCCTTTATAAATTATATATTGAGTATATCATAAAAAAAAAATTCCACTCCATTCTTTATAATTAATACTAAAATGTATACATACATATATATATAAATATATATATATATATATATATATATATATATATATATATGTGTGTATATTTATGATGTTTTCCTTTTCCTTTTAATTATATGTACAAATTTATACACTATTTATCAGTTGTATTGTTATATAATATTTTATATTTTATATGTATATATTTTTTTATTTATTATTATTATTTTTTTTTTTTTCTCATATTGTTCTATTTTAATATCTGTACATAATAAAGATCCATTTTTCATCATTTTCTTTTTTATGCATCACCACATTTAATTTAGTACAAACATATATTTATATACTATTAAATCATTTTTAACATATTAATATATATACACTTATTTATACATATTTCATTTTTTAATTCATTATATTTTTCATAAGTTATATATATACACCTGATAAAGCTATAACATTATTTTTTTTACCGTATGACATATATTTCACATATATATATATATATATATATATATATATATATATGTACATACACATATATATAATATTTTTTTCATAACACAAATAACAATGATTAACAAATTGTGAATCAACCTTTTATTTTTTTCATTATGCCTAATTTTGATAAAAGCATAGAAATAAAAAGGATAATTTCTAATATGTGATAATTTATATATAATCCCTAAAAAATAAAAAATTAGACACATATAAGGAAATACTAATCATTATTATAATTATAATAAATATTACTATTATTATTATTTTATTCATATTTTATATTTCTTGTACATATATTTGTACATATATTTATGGGTATATATATATTTTTTTTTTTTTTTTTTTTTTTTTTTTCATTTTGGCTAGTTAGGCCGTACATGTACATAATATATATTACTTTCCAAATGGAAATAAATTGATAACTTTGAATTTTTTTAAAAAGAGTTATCATAGAAAACATATATAGTAAATAAAAATAAATTTTATTTTCAAAATAATAAATAGGAAGAATTTAAAAAAAAGAAAAAAAAAAAAAAAAAAAAAGAAAGGAAAGGAAAATAATATAAAATAAAATAAAATAAGGGAAAAGGTTTGTACATTTTAATTTTATCTAATTTAAAAAATAAATAATTCCTTTTATTTCTTTAATTTTATTTTTTTATTTCATTTTATTTTTTTATTTGTGTAATTATATATCAATTTTTTGGCTTTAACTTATCAGATATCCACTTTTTTGCAAAGGAAAAAGTTGAAGTAGTATTCATATCACTTTCATTATTATTTTCACTTGAATTATCTGCACAATGAAATTGTTGTTGGTTAATATTATCATTTTTAAATATATGATGATTAGATATGTTTGTATTGTCCTTATAGATTTTATTTTTTATATTATCATTATTGTTTAAATCATTTTGTGTAACATTTTTATAAGGATCACATGAATAGTTCATATTAATATTGTTATCCAATTTGGCACTATTATTTGTAACACCATTGTGTTCTCTATTTGAAATATTTTGATTTTCTGATATAGGCTTTGAAGAAGATTTGGGTGGTGGAGGTGGAATAGGTATATTACATGAATTTTTACTTTCTAAATTATTAACAATTTTGTGTGTGTGTGGCATAGGTGGTTCAGGAATAATTTTCTTAATTTTTTTTTTTTCATCATCTGACATATTTTCCTCATTTTTGTTTGTATCCATATGAGAAGAATTCTTCAAATTTGATTTTTCATTTATGTGATTATTTTTCATATTTAATTTTTTTTCATCTTTGGATATAGTTCCTTTATTATTAACACTTTTTTCATTATTCCAATTTTGGTTTTTCATACTTTTGGCTTGGGTATTTGAGGTTTCACCTTCTGGACCCTTCATATTATTATATGTATTATTCATAGAAAATATATTTTCATTGATATTCCCTTTCGTTTCATATATATTTTTTTTTTGTTTCACATTAGTTTGAGGGTTAGGTAAGTTCAATTCTATTGTATTAAATTCTTCAATTAATTCAACTTGTCTAGGTGTTAATTTTTCTGGTATTTTCAAACTAAATTTTATGATTAAATCTCCATTATTATGAGAATCTACTTTACATGGACCTTTTCCTTTTAATATTTTTTCCGAATTTGGATATGTTTTAGGTTTAATGAGAAGATCCATATCACCATTTAAGGTTGGTACAGTAACTAGACCACCTAATAGACATTGTTTGATTGTTAAAGGTACATCAACATATATATTATCATCAACCCATTTAAAGATTTTATGTGGTTCTATATTTATTGTAACAAATAAATGACCGCTTTTTCCTCCTCTATATCCACAATGACCTTGATTTGGGATTCTCATTTGCATTCCCTTTTTTATTCCTGGAGGTATATCTAATGTTATATTTTTTGTTTGAAATTTGACACCGCTACCTGAGCAATGTTTACAAGGGTTATTTATAATTTGTCCATTACCTGAACAATTTCTACATGGTACTCCAATAATTATAGGTCCCCTTTCCATACGTTGAATACCTGAACCGTTACAAACTTTACATATGGTTAAATTAGTACCTGGTTTTTTACCAGATCCATTACAATTATTACATGATACTTTTACATTTAATCGAATATTTTTTTCACATCCTTTAATAGCTTCCATAAATTTTAATGTTATTTCACTTTGTATATCTTCACCTCTTGTTGATGTATTTTTATTTCCTCCTGCCATATTTGTAAACATTTCTGCAAAATCTGTAAACATGAAGGATGCATCTCCAAATCCTGAAAAAGCTCCTTCAAAATTAGATGAATGATTTTGATAATTTGAATCATCAGTCATTCCTGTTTTATCATAAAACTCTTTCTTTTTAGGATCTGATAATAATTCATATGCTGCAGTAATACTAGCCATTTTTTGCTTTGCATCTGGAGATGGATTAATATCTGGATGATATTTTTTGGCTAGTAAGCGAAATTGCTTTTTTATATCATTTGTTGTAGCATTTCTAGATAAACCTAAAACTGTATAAGGATCTTGATTTAAACATTTTCTTGAAGTATTTATATTTCTTTTATAATAAAACAATAATTTGTTTTTATCATATCTGGTTACTAAACATCCATTCTTTCCTTTTATTGATTGTGTGAAAAATGACCTTTCAAAAAGGAAATGCTCACTACATACCTTTCTTCTTAATATTCTTAAAGCTAACATTATATAATCATTTGATGAAAAAAATTAAAATATAGATATGGTGTATAAGAAAAGGTTAGGACTATATATATATATATATATATAAATATATATAAATATATATATAAATATATATAAATATATATATATGTATGTATATTTTACTTTTTTTTTTATAAATTAACAAATGAAGCTATAATAGAAGAAGAATCAAGGTAAGATAGAATATCTCAAAATTTTTAATTTAAAAAGAAAAGAAAAAAAACTAAAAAGGGTTATACTTTACATAAAAAATAAAATTAAAATATATATAAATATGTAGATCTTTATATATATATGTATATATATATATATATTTATATTTTTATATATTTACATGCTTATATAAAAAATACATTTGCATAAATATAATTTTATTTATTTATATATAATTTTTTATAACATTTATCATTTCACAAGCAAAAGTAAGATGCTGTGTAAATTTTATCATATTTTATTATTTATAAAAAGATTATAATGTGAAGAAGAATTCATCGCATTATTTTTTTTTTTATTTTTTTTTTTTTTTTTTCAAAGTGTAAAAGTATAAATTATTTTTAAACACATATTGACATAAAATGATAATTTTATAATTTATAGATTCATATATATATTATATATATTATGAAGTATTTATAAAATATACAATAGTTAGTATTTAAATATATGTACATATATACTATTATATTATATATATATATATATATATATATATATATATATATATATATACATATATTTATAATACTATATATTGTAAATAAATATTTAAAGGTCAATTTATATAATTTTTTAATATATTTTATAAATATATATAAAAAATTATAACATGGAAAAAAATGTTCTTCATAAATTTTTTAATAACCCATATTTAGTACCTTTTTATATGATGATAATAAATATATATTAATATATATGCATATAATGATTTATATATATAAATTAGGTGTCAATAAATATATATATATATATATATATAATGTTATACATATAATATGTTTTTTGTGCTGGTATAGAATGATCACAAGTTTATATATATTATATATTACTTATATTATTATGGGCTCTCCGACTAAATAAATAAATAAATATATATATATATATATATATATATAATAATATATATATGATGTTATATATATATTATGAGCATATATGGTTTAATAACAACATATTTGAAATATTTTGTCATATATTTTTTTTTGACTAAGAAAAAAATAAAAAAAAAAATAAAAAAAAAATAATAAAATGCTTTAATATTCTTCCTTCTTTATATGTAAAAGAGTATATTTTTTATATATTTTACTTTTTTAGCTATTTGTCATTCCTCTTATTGTACAAAAATATTATAATATATATATTATTTTTTTTATATTGAAAAATTATATTGTTTTGTTGTTTATTTTTTTTTTTGGAATGTCAAAATATAAATCTAGTTGAATATATTCTATTATTTGTGTTTTTTATGAAAAGTTCATATTATTTTATATAAAAGGATATAGAGAATATAATTGTATGTACATATATATATATATATATATATATATATTTGAAGGAATGACAAACATTAGATAATAACATATTTGTATTATATACAGGTTCTTAAATACATAACAGGAAACGTATTTATTATAATATATATATATATATATATATATATATTTATTTATTTATTTATTTATTTATTTTTATTTTATTTTTTTTTTTTGTCCGATTGAGGTTTCCAAATTTTATGCTCAATGGAAATTTTGCCTGCTGGCTATTCTGATTTTCGGAAGAGAGAATATTGGAACAATTTTTTTCGTATAATAGATAATAAAAATTTTGAGTGGTATGGAAGTTATGAGGATATAAAAAGTATTGTGTACACATGTATAAGGAAAAGATTAAATTATAGTAATGATAAAGATGAGGATGAGATAAGTTCATCTGATGTAAATAAAAACTGTTTACTTATTAATACAGGTTGTGGTAATTCCAATATAAGCAATGAATTTTATGAAGATGGATTTAAGCATATTATTAATATTGATTATTCAGAAGTTGTTCTTGAAAATATGAGAAAGAAATATGGAAAAAAAATGAAATTTATTAATATTGATTTAAATAACTCAGAAGAATTTGATACGTTTTTAAAAAATATAGATTATCAATGGGAAAACGAAAATAATAATAATATTAACAGTAATAATATTGACAATATTGATAGTAATAATATTAACAATATTGATAGTAATAATATTAACAATATTGATAGTAATAATATTAACAATATTGACAGTAATAATAATATTACAATATATGATGAAATAGATAGATATAAAATCCATATGGAAGAAATAAACCATTATGATAATTTTTGTTGTGAAAAAAAAACACAGAAAAAAAAGGATATATTTTATAAACAATATGATTATAAAATATTTTTTGATAAAGCTTTTCTAGATTCGTATTTATCTTGTGAAAAAAATGAAGAAGATATTTGTAAAAAGAATGCACAAAATTATTTTTCTCATATATTTAAATATATGAAAAAAGGAGATTTATTTTTAATAGTTACTTTATGTCAATATTATATAATTAAAGAAATAATTAGAAATATATATAATGAAAATATCAAATTAGAGATTTTCCCATATTTAATAAAACAACATACAAATGAATTTACACTACATCCATTCCTTTTTGCATTTTATAAAACTTCAAATAATAAAAAAAATGATTATTCTGCTCATTTTATAAATATACATAATAATGAAATTAGAGAGATATCAATATGGAAAATACCACAAGAAATTAGAAAAATAAGAGAAAATATAAATATTAATATATTTAAAAAAGGAAAACGTATTATATTAGATATATATAATCAAAATACAAATCTATGTGATTATAATATTATTGTGTATGATTCGAATGTCGAACAAAAAACAATCAAATATAATACTGTTGTTATTGTCGTACCATGGGGATATGAATTTCATTCCTTATATGCTTCTCCTGAAGGAAATGAAGAGTTATCTGAAAAAGCTCAAACGAAAAGATTACTTCTAGTTATGAAATCAACCTTTTTTAGTACACAAAATAAAACAAATGATAAAACTATTGTTTGTAATGTGGATAACAAGAGAGCTGATAATATATTGCATGATACGTTGGATGATATTCCATTCAATTCTTTCATAAATGATTATAATGTTAATCATAATCATAATGTTAATCATAATCATAATGTTAATCATAATCATAATGTTAATCATAATCATAATGTTAATCGTAATCATAATGTTAATCATAATGTTAATCGTAATCATATTGTTAATCATAATGTTAATCATAATGTTCATCATAACAACAATATTTCTAACGTGTTGTATCAAAATAATCATTCAATTAATATATTATTAAATTCTGTAAAAAATGAATTGAGAAACATTTTAAACGAGTTGGCCCTTCCCAATTCTGAAAATTTCCCCATCATGGTTTTAAATGAAGATGTAAAAGATTGCAAAATTATATCTTGCGAAAAGTCTAAACATTGTACTAGTATTATTATACGAGATGTGTTAATTACCGATGAATTTATGTCAGATCATTTTCATGACGATCAAAATAAAATCGAAAAATCAAAAAAAAAAAAAAAAAATAAAAATAAAACAAACAAAAATAATAACAATAATAATGACAATAATAATAAAAGTAAACATAAAGAAATTAATAGTATCCATGAGAAACACATAGAAGACAATACTCTTAGAAACAACTTGTTAAATAATGGCATTTGCGATGATCATGTTTTATGCAATAATGATGATGATTATCCAAATGAGAGAAATTTTTTTGAATATAAAAAAATGGTAATGACTTTATTAAAACAAAATAAAAAGGATAAGAAAATATATTTTGAAAAAAAAGATATATATAAAAGACAAATGATATTTTCTTATGATCCTTTAACTGTACAATCTGAATTAATATATACTATAAAAAAAAATCAAGAAATAAAAAATGATAATGAAAATATAACCTTTGAATATATACAGTCAGCTAGCCAATATCATATAATGTTTTGTTGTAGTATATTTTTTGTAATAAATCCAAATCTATTTTTTAATAATAAAAATTTTAAAATTAATATATGTATATTAGGAGGAGGTACTAATGTATTATCCAATATTATAAAAACAATATTTCATGATTATTATATACATTTTGATATTATAGAAATAGATGAAACAGTAAAAAAATTTTATTCTTTATTTACTGATGAAACCTATAATAATGAAAGGCATATAATGAATTACATTATTAATGATTCTTATGATTATATAACAAAATTTACACAAAATCAATTTTACAATATCATATTTCTTGATATTAATAATTCTCAAAATTCTTATATAACAGCTGATGGATATAAATTATATATGACCTGTCCACATGTCAAATTTTTAAATAACCATATTATTAATAATATTAAAAATATATTAAAAAAGGATAATGGTATATTAGTAGTTAATTTATTAACAAGAGATAAACATGCAAAGACGTATGTGTACAACTTTTTTAAGACTTTTTTTGTCACATTAATTAGTATATCATCAATTAATAAGGTAAAAAATTTATATGTTTTTATTTATCACACAAATTATATACAAAATTTAATACTATTCACAAATTAATATATACATATATGTATATAATATAATATAATATATATAATATTTTTTATATATTTTTTTACTCTTTAGGAGATCAATGAAGTGTTGATATGTAGTGATAATATTATCACGCCCGAAAAAAATACAACTTTTCAATATAACCTATTATATATGGTACGTACAAATCAAATAAGTATATTTAAATATAATACAATATATATATATATATATATATATATATATATTTATATTTATATATATTTCTTTCCATTTTGTAGATTAAAAATTATTATGATAAGTGGTTCCTAAATTTTGACTTGGAGCAATTTATAAATAACATTAAGATAATGTAAAATAAGAAACATGTAAACACAAATGTGTACAAGGATGAAATATATACCGTAAAAAAAAAATATACCAATATTAATATATATACATATATATATATATTTATATATATGTATATATTTTTTTTTATGTTCATTCTTATATTTTATCACATGAAAATCATAATTTTTATTCATTTAATGCCGAATTATGGAAAAATTAAAATAATATATGCATAAGACGTGGGTTAATATTTTGTACCCATAAGACTATAAAATATATGTTCCATATATATTTTTATATGTTTATTATTATACAACGTGAAAGTTTTTTTTTTTTTTTTTTTTTTTTTTAATTTTATATAGGGTTTACCATTTTAATTATTGACAAATATAAAAGAATATCATAAGTTAGAATGATAAACATATATTATATATTTTTCAAGGATTATGTTTTCCTTTTTTTTTTTTTTTTTTAATTATATAACAAAATAAATATAAAAAAAAAAAATATATATATATATATTTTATATATATATAATTTATTCAAAAAAAAAAAAAAATTGTATACACTAAAAATTAAGGTTTAATTAGGAAAATATATATATATATATATATATTCACATTTATCATATGTACATATATTTTGGTGCTCATATTTATTGCTCTGTGACAAAAATTTTTTTCTTCTCCGGAATAGGTAACTGCTCTGGATTTTTTGAATGTTGTATTTTGTTTTTTTCCTTTCTCTTTTTTGCTTCGAGCATGACCTTCTTTTTATCAGACAAACTTTTGATTAAGGCTGGCACATGATGATGTTGTCTTATTCTTTTAATTTCTTTTAAAGATGCGAATTTTTCTTTTAATTTATTTCGATAATTAATGGCTTGTTTTTCTTTATTGGATAAAATTCCTGAGGGTTCATGAGAAATGGTTTTCCATATGCGTAGGGACATATCACTACTACCTGTAAATACATATTTGGCATCTTGACTAAATTTACAACACAAAACATGTTGCATTCTTTTAGTATGATATACATCATAACTTGTGGGTTCGTCTGAATTAAATAACCTAACAGTCTTATCGTAGGAACATGCAACGAATTTATTTCCTATAGGTGAGAAATCTACATCTAGCACAGCATTAACAAAACCTTTATGTACTAGATAAGCTGTTTTTAAATATCTCATATCAAAAGAATATAAATTAGAATCTTCATTGGCAATAACAAATTGTTTTGGATTCATATTATTCCAACTTAATGAATTACTTCTATATTTTAGATATAATTTTTTAATAGGTGTTTTATTTCTTATATCTACTATACCTATAGAATTGTCGGAGAGTGTTAATCCTACTAAATTGGTTTGTGAATAATTACATTTTACATAATATATATATTCATTGTTATAATCAAAACTAGATATTGCATTATTTCTATAATAATCCCAAATATCTAAAGTTTGGCTACCTGAAACAATAAGATTTTCTGAGAAATGCTTATCTATACTATTAGGCACGTTTTTACAAACATAAATTTTTTTGGGTACATCTTCTTTTTCTAAATAATGAAACTGGTTATCATTTTTCTGTTCATATATATTATTTGATTGTTGTGTTATGTCATTCTGTTCTTGATGTATATTATCTTGTTCTTCATTTATTATATCATTAATATTTTTATTTTTATAAATTACCCATTGTTTAATATATTTGTCATCACCACAACTAAATAAAAATTTCTCATCATAACTCATACATAGGCTACGAACAAATCCATCATGTGCTTTTATTTTTTTTATTAATTTTTTATCTAGTACATTCCACATATTAATTATACCATTGCAACTTCCACTGTATAAATCGCTCAAGTTTTTATTCGATACACAAATACTTTTTATAGAATCATCATGTCCATCTAAACATTTAATTAAAGGCTTGGCAAATATTTTATCCATCTTGGTGGCATTCAGAGCTCTCTTATATTCTACTTCTCTTTGAAATAAATGAATCTTCTTATCAAAGCTTCTTACATGTTTGTAATTTGATGTCCCCTTATTATTTTTATATTCCTCTGGGTTTCTATGTAATATTTTTATCTCCATTATTATTATAGAAAATATATCTCATCAGAATGTTTTTATAATATAAAGGTAAAAAAAAAAAAAAAAAAAAAAAAAAAAATATATATATATATATATATATATATATATATATTTAGAAATATAATTTATTTATTTATTTTTTTTTTTTTTTTTTTTGAGTGACATATAAAATTGTTTTATCATCCTGTTATTATTATAAAAACATATATATAAAATATATATAATATAAATATATATTTATAAGTAGATAATTATATAATAATTTTTTATTATATTTATATTTTTTTTATTTGTATATAATAAATGATAAAAGTACAACAGTCGACATACTTTTTAATTTTTTAAAATAAACAAAAAAATGAAATGAAATTATAAGAAAATTAAAAAATATAAATAAATACAAATATATATATATATATATATATATATATATATATATATATATATATATATATTATATAATATTTATATATATTTATTTACATTATTAATATAGGCAATATTAACATTTTCATTTTTTTTACATATTATTTATTATATATATTATATTTTTAATTGTTTCTTTTTTTTTGCTAAGCGTGTCCCTTTGAACTTATATATTTATATATGTATATATAATTATATCTCTCTTTTTAAAAATAGTAGATAAAAATAAAAAAATAAAAATAAAAATTAAAAATATGAAAAATAAAATATTTCTTTTAATTATACGTCGAACAATATTTTGAGAAATGTTGGGAAAAAAAAAAAAAAAAAAGAAAAAGAAAAAAAAAAAAAAATATATCATATAATATATATGAACGTATAATTAATAATATAATATATATATATTTATTTATATATTTTTTAATTTTTTTTTTTTTTTTCCTCAAATTTCAAAACATATTATATTATGGAATAAAAAAATGGTAAGGATGAAAAAAAATCAAATGGGATGTTTTCCTGAATTTATTATATGTATAAAATTCGTTTCTGGGGCAAATATATATATTATTAAAAAAACTGTAAAATAATACATATAATAGTGTTTATATATTTCCTTTTAATTGATTTAATTTTTATTTGTAGGCAACTTTGGCTGACTCATTTCTGAAAGATCTCGAAGATCTTGAATTTGAAGACGAAGAAGAAGAAAATAATATCGGGGAGAAGGCCCCCTTTATTAAAAGAAGTAACAATAGAATGGAGGATGAAGATAATGATGATTATGAAGAGATTGTCGATGCTATTGAAGAGTTTTTAAATGAGAAGAAGAAAAACAAGGAAAGGAAAATCTCGGAATTGTTATATGATGAAGAGTTTTTAAATATGATGAATGATATAAAGACGTACATGTTTGAAGAGGAAGAAAAAAAAAAAGAAAAAGAAAAAGATGATGAAAATGTAGATGGTGATGAAGAAATTGAAGTATTATTAAAGGAGAAGGATAGCAATAAAATAAATAATATTGATAATGATAAGTTTAATAATAACAATAATAATAATAATAGTAGTAGTGATGAGGATAATTTTTATGATGATGTGATGATAGAAAAATGTATGGAAACTATCCTAAAAATTGACACAGAAATATTAAATATCCACAAATATGTAAAAGATATTTATTCAACAAAATTTCCAGAATTAGATTCTATAGTATATAGTCCTGTAGAATATATAAGTGTTGTTAATAAAATAAGAAATGAGGTTGATTTAAAGAATATTGATTTCTCAGATATTTTACCTAACACAACCGTTATGGCTATTACTGTTGCTTCTAGTATGACAACAGGAATATGTTTGCCTGATAATTTATTGAAAAATTGTATTTCATTTTGTAATGAAGGAATACAATTAAATGAATATAGAAATATAATATTATTATATTTAGAAAGTAAAATGTTTTATCTAGCACCAAATGTAACCATGTTATTAGGTAGTTCATTAACGGCACGCTTAATAAGTGCTGTGGGTTCTTTAAAGAACTTATCAATAATTTCATCTCAAAATCTAATAGTTATAGCAAGTACAAAAAAATCATTATTTGGTTTAAGTAATGTACATAAAACTTTGGGAATAGGTATCCTGTGTTGTTCAGAAATTGTTCAAAGTGTACCTGATGCATATAAAAAGAAAGCCATAAGCTTACTAGCTTCAAAATGTAGTTTAGCTGCTCGAATCGATTATTTTAAAAAATATAAAGAAGGACAATATGGATTATTACTTAGACAATATATTATATCACATTTAATAAAATTACAAGAACCTCCACCATTAAAACAAAAAAAAATATTACCCATGCCTGATGAAAAAAGAAAAAGAAAAAGAGGAGGAAAAAGATATCGTAAATTAAAAGAAAAAACACAAATTACCGAATTAACAAAACAAATCAATAGATTACCATTCGGTCCTGAAACTACAGATGATTTTTATAATTTTAATGATCAAAATACCATGTTATTAAATTCAAATATAACCAAATTAAAATATACAAATAAACAAAAAAATCTTATAACAAAAAAAAGAAATTTAAATGTTCATTCAAGTGGAGCCACAGGGGGATTGTCTTCTTCCCTAATTTTTACCCCACTCCAGGGTATTGAATTATATAACCCTTCATTGATTAATGCAAAAAATAAGCAAACCGAAAATAAGTACTTTTCAAATACTGCTGAATTTAGGAAGATATAAATAAATAAATAAATATATATATATATATATATATATTATATATGTTTATTTATTTATATATATATTTTTTATTTTTGTGTATTTTTTTTGAAGAATAATTTGGGAATGTATTCCAATGTGTTCTTTGTTTAATTAAAAAAAATTTATATATATATATATATATATATATATATATATAATAAAAACTAAAAAAAAAAAAAAAAAAAAAAAGTATAAATTTTTTTTGTGTCACTGTGCTTATATTATGTATAATGTGACTAGGGATCATATTATCTTTGTCGTTTGTGAATGTATAATAAAAAAGGTTTTTAATATTGATATAATATTAATTTGTTATATATACAATAAATAAATAAATATATATATATATATATATATATATATATATTTTGGGAATAAATTGGTTAGTTCTTTAATGGTTTATTTATCATAAAAAAATAAAATATGTGTATATATATATAATATATTATTTTTTAATATATAAGGGTCGAGGATATATAAAGTACATATATATATATGATATATGTGTGCCTGTTTTTACATAATGGGATTATATAAAAAATTTATCAATATGAAAATTTTTTTACATTCTTATTTTTGAAAAATTATAAGTTGTATTAATATTGAATAAGTGTCGAAAAGATGAATTTTTTTTTTTTTTTTTTGAAGTCTAATTTTGTGACCTTTTTTTGTTCTTATAAATTTTAATACATATAAATCGCTATTATATATATATATATATATATATATATATATATATTATTTATTAATTTATTTATTTATTTATTTACTCACTTTGATGTGTTTAATATGTTATCTCTCTTTTCAGTGTGAACCAAAAAAAAAAAAATGGTCATCATATATATTTATTTTTTAGTGTGTTCAATTATTATAAGATATGTAAAAACAAGAATTTCATATGATGAGATTATATCTTTTAATAATTTGAATGAAAAAAATGTATTAACATATTATAGTTATGATGACGATTCTGATGAATGTTATATGTGGTATTATTTTAAAGAAGATTTTTTTGAAATATATTATTTAAAAGATGAATATAATATAATAAAGAAAAAACAACGAGAAATGATTAACAAAGGTGTTATCCAGACAGAAATATGGGACAATATGTATAAAAATAATATTGATAATATTAATAATATTGATAATAATAATGTGGATTATAAACATCATAACTTCTTGGAAAATCCAAATAATAGTAACTCGTGGATTCTTAGCGATAATATTTGTTGTAAAGAAGTATTAATTTTTATAGATAAAGAAAAAGTGAATTGTAATAAATCTTTATCCTCATTTATCATAAGAGTAAATAAAAAAAAAGAAGAAGAAAAGAGTTATATTTCTGTTGAATATAATGTAAGCAGTCACATTTACATTATAGATAATGTTATTATTACATACGCTAATAAAACAGAGAAAAAATTTTTATATATTCTTACAGATAATAATAAGAAAATAAATTATCATAAAAACGATATATTTGATATGTATTATAATACAAAATATGTAGATTATGTAAAAGTATTATTTAACAAGGTAAGAGGATATCATGAATTAAATATAAAGACAAAAGATAAAATAGGTAAAACAAAAATCTTTATTATATTAAGAAATAAATGTAAACATATATTTATTACTATACTATTATATATATATGAACATTTATTTTTACTTCCTAATAATACATATGTCATACCAGGAAATAACATAAAATTAGTTTTAAGAAAAACAAATTATAATCAAGCATACTATGAAAAAAACAAGGTAGTTAATAATTGTTTATATGTTTTTGCAAAACATAAACATATTTTTAAAACTTATAATATTAATATGCAGCCCTTAAAAATGAAAAAAAATATATATAAACCTAATTATTACAATGATTATGATTATAATAATATTAAAAAAATATATAATAATATGTCTCTATATTATGATGATTTCCCAGAACCAACAGCTCAACTATATTATGATAAAGTAAAACGGTCTGAACATGAGCCTGAACATTTATCTTTTTATCATTATTATAAATATTTGGAATTTATAAAACATGAACAAGTTAAAGAACATATAGAACTTATGCAATGTCTTAAAAAGTATCATATAACAAATTTTGGATATAAATATAAAATTATGCCTAGTGATGAATATGATATAATTAAAAATGATGTAATACAAATAAAAAATAATAATAATAATAAAAATAATAATAAAAATAATATTTATAATAGTAATAATATTCATAATATTCATAATATTCATAATACTCATAATATTCATAATACTCATAATATTCATAATACTCATAATACTCATAATACTCATAATATTCATAATATTCATAATACTCATAATACTCATAATATTCATAATATTCATAATAGTAATGATTATAAAATCAAAATACACGTTTTAGTAAAAAATGTACAAAATAATCAATCCTTTTCTTCAATTCTTTACATATATAATATACACCATATAAATATTGATTGCTTTTATCCCTCCTATATTATATCACACATGATAGAATATAATATAAATAATAAAGATAAAAATATACAGAAACAAAATAATAAGTATTATTTAGAAAAAAATATAAAAAGATGGTATGAAGAAGATCCTTTTATTCCTATAGAAATGTTATACTTGAAATACCATTTTTTTTATAAACATTATTATTATTTTAATAATTATTATATAAATAGATATTTTAAAATAAATAGAAATAATTCAAATGAAGAAAAAAAAAAAAAGAAGGTAGGAACACCTGAAGAAAAAGTAAATTTATTAACAAACAATAAATATCTTTGTTTTATTAAATTAGTAAGTGATGATAAAAACAAAGAAAATATATATTATAATAATTTAATAAATTCAAATGATAATAAAATAATAAATTGGACTATAACCCCTATAAAAAATAATCTTAATATGATCAATATGTACACATTTGAAAAAGAGCTAGCTCAATTATTTTTAACATTTAATCATATGAAAAAATCAAATTTTTTAGAAATATCATATGACGAATACAAACCAATGAAACAATATATTACATATTCAAAGAAAATTAAATGTTATATTAAAGAAGATGTGTTAATGTCTACTCTTTATATTCTTCCTGATGAAACCATTTATTTTAAATGTTCTGGAGGTCTTAAAAATACTTATATCATCAATATATTTAATAAATATGATTTTATTCATATACATGTTAATGATAAAAAAAATTTTATCCATTTAAAAGAAAACAAACATGAGAAACAAAAAGGAAAAGAAAGACATAAACAAAATGGTTATTCTAAGGATAAAAAAAAATATCTTAATTATTTACATAATAAATATTATAATGATATGTTATATTTAATAATCATACAATTTTGTGATGAACATAATGTTAATAATTGTTTTATTTCCAAAATATATATAATACGAAATATACATAATTATTATATTGTATTAGAAAAGAATACAATAGAAATAAATCAAACAACGAAAGCTTATGTTTACATGTATTATGATATAAGTAAAGGTTATAAAGAAAGAAAATATAGTTTATTAAAATATGCACATAATAAAAAAAAACAAAACAAAAACAAAAATAAAAATAAAAATTTAGGTTTGAATGTAATACATAAAAATCAGAAGAAAAGAAATGATAAAATGAATGAAAAAAAAAAAAAAAAAAAAGAAAAAAAAAAGGATGATTATTATAATATTTATAATAAATATGATATGTATAATAATATATACCATAAGAATGATATCAATCATTTGAATAGTTCGTCACATCTTGTTCCTCTAACTTTTTGTTTTTATAAAATACACAATAATTTAATTATTAATTATGATAAAACATATACAGATATAAATAAGAACGTTACCAAATATGCGAAAGAGATAGATCAACAATATAAAGATTCTTGTGGCTATTTTTATATAAAAGGGAAAAAAAAAGGAAAAACCAAGATACAAATAAAATATATAAAAGGTAAATATATGGAATATAATAATTTCATATTAAATATAGATATATATAATAAAATAAATGCTTTGTTTTGTGTAGATTTTGTATGTAGTAAATATATTAAACATAACCAATTTATCCATTTAATCATATATGATGGTTTTAATAAAAAAATACCATATGAAATAAATATTTCTTCTGAAGATTATAATAATAAAAATATAATAATAATAAAAGAAAATAAAATATTTAATAAATTATTTAACATAAGAGGTAGTTTATTGTTTCATAATATATTTCTTGATGAACAATTTTCATCTATATTCCAAAATCAATTTTATAGACACATATATAATCCAAAGAAACATAATTATCAAAATGTATGTTGTGATGTCCAATATATAAAAAAAAAAGAAAATAATAATAATAATAAAAGTAAAAAAAATGATTACAGTGAGAACAATTATTATTTTGATGATGATAAATATTTATATAAACAATTTATTATTTTCTCAGATGATAATACAAACTTTTATCCAGTCAAATTGTATAACAGAAAATTATTCGAGTATGATTTTATTTTTAATTATGCATTTAACAAAGAATCAATAAACAACAACAAAAAAAAATATATTAATAAAAATTATAATAAAATGAATTATTTGTGTTCATGTAGTAAATATGCTAATGTGTTACTTCGTCAAAGAAATTATTATAAAAATGAAAAACAAAAAAGGGGGAATATATATAGTGATACATATAGTGATATATATAATGATATACATAGTGATATGTATGATGATATGTATAATGATACACATAGTAATATTTATAATGATATGATATCATATTATGATAATTTCGTTTCTGTACAGAAATATTATTTTATTTATGGTACGTATGAAAAAAAAGGTCATAATACTTCAAATATAATAATACAAATGAAAGATAAAGAAAACAAAAATATTAAGAGTACTAATTTTTTCCCAGTACATATTACATATCCATCTTCTATTCAAATGGTTATTTTTGATAAGCACCTTGATAAATTATATGCTATACAAGATATGATAATTCCCAAAAAAGGAGAAAACAACAATCATAATAATATAACAAATAATATAACAAATAATATAACAAATAATATACAAAATAAACAATATCATCATAGTTGTAATCCTCTTTATAATTTTAATATTTTGTCATTGTATAATAACCATAATTATTTTTTTAAAACTTTTCTTATAGACGACAAAGAAAATGTTATATTAACAAATGAAAAATTTACATATACTCTCAAGCCGTTCTTGAGAAATTTTCATCCAGTATGTTATAAAAATAAATCACATTATCTAGAAAATGAACAAAACATAAGGAAAATTATTATAAATACAAATAATAGAGTATTATTAAATCATACATTGCAAAATAATTATAATAAGAACTTAAATAAATATAGTCATACTAACAATCAACATATTAATATACATAATTATTATCCCTCATTCTTATTCTTGTCGTTAATAGTTGAATATAAATATATAAAAGATGAAGAAACTTATATATATGAAAAGGAATTATTCATTACATTTTATGATCAAATATATATAAATAGTTTGACACATTTATATTTGTTTTATTCTCCTTTAGTTTATTATAAGATATATGTATGTAATATACATAAAGATTTTATTTTTGATTATTATTTTAAAGGCAAATATTATAATCAAATAAATGTAATATTTAACAATGAATATGAATGTGAAGATGATAAAGATAGATTTCTTCAAAATATACCATCATATATGAAAAAATTGAAACAGACATATATTATTAAAGAAATTGATATGGTCAAAAAAACGGATACATCTTTTAATAATAATTGTTCTTCTTTATATATTAATTCTACATATATAAATGAAGGTATATTATATATATATAATAATAATAAACATTTTTTTGAAATCAAACCATCTCATTTAAATATATCCTATAATGAAATATCACACATAAAAATTTCCTTGTCCTCTTCATTTTATAATATGAAAGATTTACTTATTTTAAGACTAGAATTTTTTAATAAATATAATCAAAAATTTGTTAATCAAATGCCTTTACAACTTTTCAAAATAAAATTATTATATAATTATAACAAAATTAATTTAAATCTTATACAAAATGATTTTAAGAACTCTAATTATAATATTATCAAAAATATTAAATCTTTATTTGAACAACAAAATAAAGAAGATCAAGACATGATCCTTTCCGATGTATTTTATTATATAGATTGTCAAATCGTAGGTACATACTATATACAAATTGAACTTACATATGATAATCCAGAAATTAATAATAAGAAATTTAAATATAAATCTATAATATCTAATATGGTACATTTATTAGTGTATTCACCTGGAAAATTATTGCACAATTATTATGAAGAAAAGCAACTTGCGGAATTCCAAAAAGGAAAACAAAAAAAAAAACAAATGCAAAAAAAAAAACAAATGCAAAAAAAAAAACAAATACAAGAACAAATACAAGAACAAAAACAAATACAAATACAAGAACAAGAACAAGAACAAATACAAAAACATGATGATAATTCAAATATAATAAAAAATGTTATTTCCAATTTTATAAATAATATAATAAAAAATCTTATAAATGATAAAACAGAACAACCAAACAAAATAATAATGAATAAACAAAATAATAATCATAACATAGCACATATTCTGTTACATCCATCAAATCAAAGTATTCAATTAATTTTTAAATTTGATAATCCATATATATACAAAATATTATGTGTTTCAAAGAATTATTCTATAGTAGTACCTACCATATTATATGAACATAATAATAATAATAATAAAAGTAATAAAGGACAATATAGCTGTCTCATCAAAACGAACAATGTTGTAGGTAATACAGAAGTACACATATATCCTATCTTTATAGATTATTTTAACATATTCGTATTACAAATAAAAAATTATAAAAAAATAAAACAATTTGTTAGTCTAGAAAAATATGATTTACATTTTCATGACATTGAAACATATTATATTAATTTTTGTAAATATAAAATTCATCATCCAATTTGTATAGATTCAGAAGAACTAAAAATTATGCGCCAACACTATTTTTTACAAGTACATATTAATCTTGATTATATAAACTCTGTCCAATTTGTAAATGAACAAAGTGAATATACACTATACGTTCCATTAAAAAAAAAGTTCTATACATTTCTTATATTTCAAAACCAAACTAAGGATATTTTTGAACACATAGATTTTAAAGCTATGTATGAAAAAAATTCAAATGAAAAATTCTTTATTTTAGAATATTTTGCTGATACTGATTCTATTGTTTTACATGATAAAAGAGAATGTGTTACGTTAAATATCACAACATGCTTGTCACCATATAAAAGAAAGGAAGGAAAAAATAAAAGGATATTTGAAAAAGGTCATTCCGTAATTCAACCTAATAATGATAATATAGATAAGCATATTTTAACAAATAAAAAATATAACAAAATATTAAAAGTGCTAAAAAATTCGTCGGACACATTCTTATCTATGAAAACATATAAAGAAGGTAATTATATATTATATGTAAAATTAATTAGAGATAATAATATTATTGTATCAAAAAAATATAATATTGTTGTAACAAATAATATACATGAACAAAAAAGAAATACACTAACCCTAGAGTTAAGTACCAATTCAATTTATAATTTTTATAAACATTTTCGTCTTTTTAAAATGTTTCAAATATATAATTTATCACATATAGAAAAAATTAAAACACCACCATATGAATGTACATATATTTCTTCTCATTATTATGTAAATAGAAATAATATTCCTGATAAAAAAGGAATTGTTAAAATAACAATCAATATATCACATATATATAGTGCTACTATACAGAACTATTATACAAAATACATTCCATTAAATGTTATACAATATTTTTATATTCACTTATATAATAAAAATATGCAAAAGATTTCATTCCCATCAAATGGTAAACTTATTTTAAACGTATCACATCCAAATATATTAGATACTATCATTATGAACAATAGTCATATCTATATTATTCCGCATAAAATAGGATGCTCATTTATTAATATACATTTTATTTTATATACAAATTATAAAGAATATGTTCAAACCGATCAACAAAATCGAAAAATTATATACATAGATAATTTACACTTATGTGTTGTAAACTCTATGAAACTAAAACATTTTCATAAAAAATATCATAACTTATATTATCCGAAAAACACATATCAACTATTAAAAGGATACAATTATGAATTCTCATATCAACCATATATATGTCTAAAAGATGTTATGAAAAAAACAAACAAACAAACATTTCGTCCATATATATTAAACAAAACTAATTTTTCTCATATGTATAAATATTATGAAGAAACAAGTTTTATCAAAAATATAAATGATTATTTACTTCATCCGGTTCATAAACATTATTCTATAATTAATGATAACTGTACCTTTATCAAAACCTAAAAGGGACGTCCTTTTTGTGTAAAAAAATATATATACATATATAAATAAATAAATATATATATATATATATATATTAATATGTTTTGAATATTTTTTTTTTCATGTAATAATTAATTATTTTTAAATCTTTGTCATAATTAATATTTTATGAATTTACAAAATATATTATTATTTTGTGATACATACATATATATGTACAAATTTGTATATTTTATTATTTATTATTTATTTGTTATTTTTTTTATGATTATTATTTTTTTTTTTTTTTTTGTGGATTTAAAATATTTTAAAAATTTAACAGCGTTTGATCTTAAATTTAGTAAATAAATAAAATATCTTATTGTTAATTTTTTCAAATTTATATTAATAACTCATTATAATATTCCTTTTGATAAATTAAATGGTCTATTTGTTTGATATATTATCAAAATATACATATATATATATATATATATAACATATTTTCCAATCATCCCTTATTATTGTCATAATACTGTAGCATTACATCAAAAATTATTATATCCGATAAAAGTAGGAAATTATTCTCCAATTTTGTTTTTACTGTTGTTTTTATATCGATATCTAACGTGTCGTCATAAAGATTACTGCAAGGAAAACATAAATAAATAAAATATATATATATATATATATATATATATATGTATGTATGTATGTATGTTCTACTTATATGAACAAAAATATACATATATATATATATATATATAATTTTTCTTTTATTACGTTTTATTGTGTAAATTTAAAAAAGTGTTGAAGGCTATCATTGCAGCATTGTCCCTACTAAGGTTTAAAGGGGTCTTGTAAATACTCCAAGGACCTATAAAATTTAAAAAGAGGAATATTAATATATATATATTAAAATAATTTACTTGGTCATAACAATTTGGCTTGTATATATATATTATAATATTTAAAAAAAAAAAAAAAAAAAAAAAAAAAAAAAAAGCTAGCCAATAAATAACAATATGGCTAGTACACATAAAAAAAAAAAAAATATATATATATATATATATATATATTAACATAATGAACCTACTTGTACCTTTTTTAAAAACAGTATCATCCAATAAAAAACTTCCTTGTTGTTTCAATTTAATAAAGTCATCAAAATTAAATAATTTGAATGTTGATAGAATGTCTTTACTTTTCCTTTTCTTTAAAAGATTTTTTAAATATATCTTCCATGACAAGGAAGAATTATAATCGTGATCACTTTTGAGACTATCTTTTGAAATTTTTAATACAGACAATTTTTCATCATTAATTTTTTTCATTTTTTTCCTTAATCGTTTTCTTAAGCGATTATATTCTTTTATTTGATTTTCTTCATTGTCCCTTTTTGCAGCCATATCTTTTAAACTTTGATATAAAAAATTATTACAGCCAACTCCCCCAACTATAAATACATTTTTTATATTAAAATGGAGTTCTGAAAAATACATTATTTTATTCACTTGTTTTAATAAATGATGGAATATATTTTTCTGGCAATAATATGCATATCTTCCTTTTTCCTTTTCAAATGATTTTTCACTTTTCAATTTTTTTATTATTTTACTCATGTGATTGTATATTCCAGAAAAGCTACAAAAAAATGAAAAATAATAAATATAAGAAAAAAATAAAATGAAAATGGAAATGGAAATGAAAATGGAAATGAAAATGGAAATGAAAATGGAAATGGAAATGGAAATGAAAATGGAAATAGAAATGGAAATGAAAATGAAAATAAAAATAAAAATAGAAAAATGGGAATTAAAATAATAATATATTATATATATATATATATTAATTTATTTTTTTTATAAATATATAACATATATAAGATATGCAATTACTATTAAATACACAAAATGAAGACTAAGAACTTACGAAAAATCAATTATATTATTAGTTGAAAAGGGATTAGGAAAAGGTTGAAAAGGGTCATTTTGCAAATTTTCACTAGATGCACTTTTTAAATTTGTAAGATATTTTTGTGCTTCTTTTTCAAGAAATGGTCCTCCACCTAAACCAACAGGAAGTTCGAGGAGTCTAGTAACCTTATCAATCACATCACCAATAGTTATATCCATTGTTGTCGATATTTTACACACATTAATAGCATTTTTTGTATCTTTCTGAACTTTGTACACATCTGTACTACCTCCTGAAACTAAAATACAAAGATAGCCGTCTTTCATATATTCCGTTTGTATGATATTTAACGTTTCATTATGTATATCCTTTTTTTCCTCATTCACCGTTTTTTCTTCAGTATTATTTATTTTATTATCATCCAATTTATTCTCTTCTGTTTTTTTTTTTTTTTTTATTCTGTTTAGTACATATGATCCATATGTAAAAAAATCATCCTCTATCAAATTTATTAATTTTTCTTGTGTGATAATATTTTTATTTAAAACTTCCAGAACATTTTTTATTTTGTTTTTATGCTCCTTATCATTTTTTATGCTTTCTGATATGTTTAAATAAATTTTGTCATCCTCTTCATCTGCTTTTATATTTTCATTTTTATATTCAGCACTATTTGTGTACGTATGCTTATCATTATAAAAATTAAAAAATAGTGGTGAAAGAATGTGCGCAAATATATGATTTACAGCACTTATTTTGATATTTTCATTTTGTTTTTTTTTTTCTCCTATATAATTTTTTGCTGCTTCCATATTTTTGGCTATCCCTGGACAGGAACTAAAGCCATAACAGATAACATGTTTAGGATCTATATAAAAATAAAAAAAAAAAATAAATAATAATAATAATAATAATATATATATATATATATATATATATATATATATATTTCTACATTGTCAATAATACTTATAATTATATGTGTATACAATTAAAAGGAAAAAATACATATTTATATAAACTAATATTTTTCTTTACCTATATTATCTAATATTTTGTTGACATAATGTTTTAAGAACAAACTATTTAAAGAGCTTATAAAAAAAGGATATACACCTTCATAACTATGCACAACTTTATAGTGGGATATGATTACATTTTTAATTATATTTAAATCGGTATCAATAACACAAATACAAGTATCATCACATGTATTTTCTATTCCAACTATATAATTCAATTTTTTCTTTTTCTTACAATTATTTGTTTGTAACAGAATCTTGGGAATTTTTCTATATTTACATATATCGTAGTTTACATTTTTCTTGTTAAGATGTTTATTTATATTTTTTACTGCTCTCTGAAGAATATCACTAAATTTGTTATTCTTTATTGGGATATTATCAATTTTAAATGTATAACATAAATAATGAATTAAAAATATATAACAGAATAAATATATAGCAATATGAGTACTTACATTTTTCATTATTTATTTATTACGAGTACATTTCTTTTGTAATTGTTCTAACATGTTCACCATGGGTAAATAAAAAAATAAATAAATATATATATATATGTGTTAATTTTTATATTTCATTTTAAGGTTAATGATATATCATTTTCATTTTTCACAATAATTTTTATATTGTTTTATTTCTTTTTTTTTTTTTTTAATAAATATAATTTTATAAATATTAGGTAAACAAATTACACTTTTTTTTTTTTTGAATTATATATATATTATTAATGTTATTTCATATGATTATAAGTAAGAATAATATACCTTTAATTATACCATTATAAGATTATACATATATAATATAATATATATATATATTTATAAGCATATATATGAGAAAATTTAAAAAGAGTGCATTATATGTTTGAATATGGATTTGTATGAATAATTTATATTTATATATATATTTTTTTCTTCTTGTTATATAACTATCAAATAAGGTTCATAAATAAATTATCGGCGTAACTTTTTTAGTGGTATTTTATATTTATGTAATTATTTTATTTAAAAAAAAAAAAAAATGTTACTTCTTTAATTCTTAGAGTTTTTTATGTGACGCAGAATCGGATGTGTATGAAACACATTTGCATTTTTACAACAGTTCCATTTTATGTATATAGAAACATAGTACATTATATATATATATACAACATTTATATATATCTGGTATTTATAGTAAAGTTTTTTTTTTTTTTTTTTTTTTTTTTTTAATAATATTATTATTATATATCTAGCCAAAAAAGAAGAAATTCTGTAAAAAAAAAATTTTTTTTTTTTATTTTTTTCCCCCATTCGAACTAGCCAATTTGTTCAATAATGTAGAACATATATAATAGATACAAAAAAGAAAGAAAAAAGTAAAATAGGAAAAAAAATATATTGTCTTATAAGAATGATATTATTATGGGTATTCTTTTTTTTTTTTTTTTTTTTTTTTCCCTTTTAATCTAGCCAATATTTTCAATAGTGTAGAACATATATAATAGATATAAAAAAGTAAAAGAAAAAAGTAAAATAGGAAAAAAAATAAATTGTCTCATAAAAAGGATTTTATTATGAATAATCTTTTTTTTTTTTTTTTTTGCGGTTTATAAAAATTTACATATAATTCATCACTCAAAATAATTAATTTTTTTTATTTTTTTATTTTAATTTGATATTAAGTTTATTTTGAATAGTGGTTGCGAAATACAGGATAAAATTCAGGTTCTAATATAACTATTGCTTTTTTTTTTTTTTTTTTTTTTTTTTTTTTTTTTTAAATATTAAATTTTATTATTTTATTATTTTATTTATTTATTTAAAAAAATGAAGATTTTGAATTTGATACTTTTGTCTATTATATTTCTTAAATATTACCATGTATGTTGTATTTCGACAAGAGAAATACTGCGAGACAAAAGAAATGAGTTTCAAAGATATTGTGAGTTTATTATTAATGAAAAGAATTTAGTTGATAACAACGAAAAAATAGTAAATAATTCCATAAGAACATACAAATATTATATGGAAAAAGGTATAAAAGAAATTGTGGCAATATTTATTTTTGATGATTTAAATATCACGAAAGCTAGAGAATTAGGAATACTGAACAAAGCAGATCATGAATTAAATATTAGCAATATACCAAAAAATATACAGAATATATATCCATTAGATGAAATAAATTCTTTTAGTGATCTTATATATAAAGAGAGGAAATTATTTTCTTTTGAAACTGAATATTCTGTTACTAATTATGTGTTTACAAAATTTGTATTTCATGTAAAAATAACAGAAGAAAATGATGAAGAAATTATGTTTTTAATGATAAATAATGAATTAAATATGAAACAGAAAAATTTGGAAATAATAAAAAAAACGGATGAATATAATGGAAATAATAATATGCCTAGTGTTAATTCAAATTCTGTAAATTTATATCAAAAACATCCACAAGCATTTGTTCAATTTATAGGAGCAATCATTGGAATAGCTACATTAGTAAGCTCTATTTCAGGTGCTGTCTCTGGTATATCATCTATTTTTTCAAGTCGCCCCGCCCCAACACCACCTGAATTTTTAGGCGACGAAAAATCCAAACTTTCAAAGTATGAAACTGGTAAAAAAGAAGTAGAAAAAAAAGATAAGAAGAAAAAATATTACCAAGAAGAAGATGATGTATATGATTACGATGAATATTATGACGATGAATATTATGACGATAAATATTATGACGATGAATATTATGATGATGAATATTATGATGATTACTAATAATTTGAAGATACAATTAATATATATAAAAAAATATACATAATTTTTTTTCAGAAAATTTTTAATAATATATATAAATATATATATATATATATATATATAGATATAATTTTTTTTTTTTTTTTTTTAAATTCGTTTTTGTGTAAATATAACATGTACAATTGAATATATACATTATTAAATAATTCGTAAGATAAAATTCTCACTGCTATAAAATTAATGTCTCTTTATTTTTTTACATTGCGAAAAATATATAAACCAAAAAAAATATTCATAGGAAATTATTATATGAAAATAAATGTATTGTTCATTTAAAAAAAAAATACATTTAAAATATACAAAAATAAATTAATAAATAATATATATAAGTGTAAAAAAATAAAATAAAAATAAGGTGTGTTGTTTTATCTTAAATTTTGAGACGATGAATTTTTTTTTTTTCTCCTCACATAAGTATAATATGAAAATGTAACACTACATATATATATATATATATATATATTATTTATAAGATTTAATTTTATTTTTTTGAATGCAACATGTTTTAATGAATGATCATTAAAATGAAAAATCATAGCTCTATATATTTCTGCTCTTTTTTTTTTTTTTTTTTTTTAAATAAATCATGCATGCACATATAATTATATTTTTGTCTATTTTTTATTTTTTTGTATTAATGGTTCATTATGTTGGTTCTTAATAATAAATGATGCTGTTAACATAAAATTATACGTTACATAAAAAATATTTTATATTTATATATATTTATTTTTTAATGTGTGTTTCCTTCCTTATTTACATTTTTCCATAAGGGAAAACAAACTCATTTTATTAAAAAAAAAAAAATATAATTTGAATTATAAATATGTAGGTATATATCTATGTATGTTAATCACTTTTTTTTTTTTTTTTTGTCCTTTTTTTCAATATATATATATATATACATATATATATTATTACAATGTCATTATATAGAGAGTATTGAAAAAAAAAAAAAAAAACTTTTATAAAATTCTCTTATATATTTATTTTGAATGTATTCACTGACCTGTTTTTTATAATTCTTTTAATGATACAACCACTTCATTGATATAAATTAAATAAATAAATAAATATATAAATATATAAATATATATATATATATATATATATATAATAAAATATAATATACACATATATTTACAAGATGAAGTTACGTATTCTAAAAAAACACTATTACGTGGTCTTTATATTGTTGTATTTATATGACATTAGTTGTTTTAAATGTATACGTTTGAATAATCGTAGTATTTATAAGAATAAATACAAGAATAATGTCCATATAGGAACTAATGAGAATATAAGAAGTATAGAAAAATATTCCAATGTTTTATGTAATAGTATATTATGTAAAAATGATAAAATTAGTTCATTTATAAATCAAAGAAAAAATGTAGATGATGATGATGAAAGTGAAAATGATGATATGTATGAATCTACTACAGGTATGTTTATAATAAATATAATACTTAAATGTTTTTGTCAATAGTTTTTTTTTTTTCTTTTTTTTTTTTTTTTTTTTTTTGCTTATATTATTTATATATTATACATGTGTATACATTTTTTTTTCATATTTTAGCTGGGAGTTCATCTGAAACTGATAACGAATCTGATGAAGAAGAAAATGATAGTAGTGACAATAATAATTCTGATGAAGAACAAATTGAAAATAGTAACAATAATAATTCTGATGAAGAACAAAATGACAGTAGTAGTAATGATAATAATGATGAGGAAAATGAGGAACAAGATGATGTTATGGATAATGATCAAAGTAAGAAAAAATAATAAGAAGAAGGAATTATAAAATGTATATATATATATATATATATATATATATATATATATATTAACGTATTTTCTTATATACACAATATTACATATATATATTTTTTTTTTTTTTTTTTTTTTTTTTTTGTAGATGATAAAAAAATAAAACATTCATTCAATTTAGCAAACGAAAGCAAACATACAAAAGAAGAAAGAGTGAAGGAAGAAAAAAAATTAAAAATATACGATTTCATAAATGATAAAGAAAAAAGATTAAATTTTAATGGAGACCAAAAAGATGAAGATAATGAAGAAAATGATGATAAGGATGAAAATACGTTAGAAAATAGAAATATCATAAGTAAACACACATCAGTATTTCCAGGTTTATATTTTATAGGTATAGGTTATAATTTACTTTTTGGTAATCCTTTAGGAGAGGCTGATTCATTAATTGATCCAGGATATCGAGCTCAAATTTATTTAATGGAATGGGCTTTAAGTAAAGAAGGAATAGCAAATGACTTATCAACATTGCAACCAGTAAATGGATGGATAAGAAAAGAAAATGCTTGTAGTAGAGTTGAATCGGTAAAAAAAAAAAAAAAAAAAAAAAAGGAAAAATAAATTATTATTATTTAATAACTATAAAAATGTAATATATATAATATATATATATATATATATATATATAATATACTAAGGTCTATGTATGAATATTGTCTCATTTAATATTTTATTTATTTATTTATTTATTTATTTATTTGCAGATCACCGAATGTTCTAGCATTTCAGATTATACTAAAAGTTTATCTGCAGAAGCTAAAGTATCAGGTTCTTATTGGGGTATTGCCTCTTTTTCTGCCTCAACAGGATATAGTAGTTTTCTTCATGAAGTTACCAAAAGGTCTAAGAAGACTTTTTTAGTTAAATCGAATTGTGTAAAATATACTATTGGACTTCCACCTTATATTCCATGGTAACAAGAATAAATATAAATATAAATATAAATCTCTATATATATATATATACATATTTTTATTTATATCCTGGAATATATGAATTTTCTTTTTGTAGGGATAAAACTACGGCTTATAAAAATGCCGTGAATGAACTACCCGCTGTCTTCACAGGGCTAGATAAAGAAAGTGAATGTCCTTCAGATGTTTATGAAGAAAATAAAACAAAAAGTAATTGTGAAAATGTTAGTTTATGGATGAAATTTTTTGATATATATGGAACACACATTATTTACGAATCACAATTAGGTAACCAAATACAACAAAAAAAAAAAAAAAAAAAAAAAAAAAAAAAAAAAATATATACATACATATATATATATATATATATATTATATTATATTATATTTTTTACTTATAATATTTTGTTTATTTTTTCGTAGGGGGAAAAATTACAAAAATTATAAACGTAAGCACTTCATCTATTGAACAAATGAAAAAAAATGGAGTTAGCGTAAAAGCAAAAATTCAAGCTCAGTTTGGTTTTGGAAGTGCTGGAGGATCTACTGATGTAAACTCTAGTAATTCCTCAGCAAATGATGAACAGAGTTATGATATGAATGAACAATTAATTGTGATTGGAGGAAATCCAATTAAGGATGTTACAAAAGAAGAAAATTTATTTGAATGGTCTAAAACGGTTACTAATCATCCTATGCCTATAAATATAAAATTAACACCTATATCAGATAGTTTTGATTCTGATGATTTAAAGGAATCTTATGACAAGGCTATTATATATTATTCAAGATTATATGGATTATCTCCCCATGATACTATGCAAAAGGATGATAAGGACATAATCAAAATAGTAATAAGCACATAATCATTAAAATGATATAAATTATATATATATATATATATATATATATATGTACACATATTTATATAATATAATAAATGTAAATTTTTTTTCCTTTCTATTTTTTTTATAGTTAACGAATGCCGATACAGTAACTAAGAATAGTGCTCCTCCCATCAATGCACAATGTCCACATGGGAAAGTAGTTATGTTTGGTTTTTCCCTTAAACAAAATTTCTGGGATAACACGAATGCATTAAAGGGATATAACATAGAAGTATGTGAAGCAGGTTCTAATAGCTGTACCTCTAAGCAAGGAAGTTCCAATAAATATGATACGTCATATCTTTATATGGAATGTGGAGATCAGCCTTTGCCATTTTCAGAACAAGTGATCAGTGAAAGTACGTCAACATATAATACTGTAAAATGTCCCAATGATTACAGTATCCTTTTAGGGTTTGGTATATCCTCTTCCTCAGGGAGAATCAATTCAGCTGAGTATGTTTATTCTACTCCTTGCATACCAGGTTATTATCGAAAAAATTAATAAATAAATAAATTAATACATACATATATATATATATATATATATATATATATATATATATAATCAACTTTTATATTCTTATTTTTAGGAATGAAAAGCTGCTCCTTAAATATGAATAACGATAACCAAAAGAGTTATATATACGTATTATGTGTTGACACTACCATATGGTCAGGAGTAAACAATTTATCACTTGTTGCTTTGGATGGAGCACATGGAAAAGTAAACAGATCAAAAAAATATAGTGACGGAGAATTAGTAGGTACCTGTCCTTTAGATGGTACTGTATTGACAGGATTTAAAGTTGAATTTCATACTTCAAGTCCATATGTACAAACACCATTTGAAAAATGTGCTAAAAGTTTAAAAGCCTGTTCTGTTCATGGTTCTGGACATGCTATAGGTATACAAAATTTCAAATCCTTATTTATTTATATGCTTTGCAAAAATAATAAATGAACAGAAATTTTATATTATGAATAATATGTTACGAGAAAAAAGGAAAATTTTAAATAAATGAAAAAAAAAAAAAAAAAAAAAAAAAAATTAATAATAATAATAATAATGATGATGATGATGACTTATCCTTTTCTCTTATTTATCTCCTTTTCATATGACATTTTAAAAAAAATAAATAACAAAATAGAGCATCATTATAATTTATGATGTGCTATACATATTTTTTATAAAAATTTTTATTGTTTTTTTTTAAGATATATAATACATATAATATATGTGTACACAAGGGTAATTTTTGTTTTTTCGTCTTATTCTCATTTTTTTTTTTACAATACATTATAAATAAAACTTTGAAAATATTCCTAAAAGTAATAAACATATGTATATATACATATACATAGATATATACATACATACATATATATTTATATATATGTACAATGAAAATATTTTTATTTGCTTTATAAAATAATATCTAATTTTTATAATAATAATTTTAAGGGGAACACCTCATATTTATTTTACACTCGAATAAAATATTTGAAATCTTTTTAATATTAAAATATTAGTTATTTTCAAAATTTATGTAAAAGTACAAAAATATAGAAAGATGGACAGAAATAAATTTTCTTAAAAATGTGTATAATATATATATATAAGATATATAATTAGAGTGAAAAAAAAAATGTGTAAACAAATATTTAATTCGTAAACAATAAATATATATACATTTTATATATATAAGGAAAAAAATAATTATGAGTAATAAATTTTATTAGTACAACAAAGCAATTTTGAATTGTCGTAAAAATAAAAAAAAAAATAAAAAAAAAAAAATATATGAAAAATTATGATAATTTTAAAAATATATATATATATATTTATATATATTTATATTTAATTTTTAAAAGAATTTATATAATAAGATTTAAAGATATACATAAATATAACATACATGTATATATATATATATATATATAATATATTTTTTTTTTGTTAGGATAATAAAATGATTTAATCATTTTGAACGTAAACACTATGAGTATATATATTTCTAGATTCATTTTTACATGAATCAACTGCTTTGATTTCTTCTAACATCCATGTACCACCCATAGAACCTTTTGGTAACAAGATTTTGTGATTTATTTGCTTATTTTCTGTACCTGTTGGTAAGGATGCTCTATCAATATCACTTCTGTGTTTTCCACCATGTGGATCTCTTAGATATACAAAAATATAATAGACTCCTGATAAATTATCATGAACATTAAAACTTAGAGATACAATGGTTTCTCCATCATGATATTCATTAGCTGGTTTACTTGAAACCCTTACATTTGATACAACCGGTTTTTGTTTATCTCGTACACCTATAGGATGTAAACGAGCAGAATATTTATCTGAAGAGATATTTACAGTTTCTAGGTTTCCTGCTATATCTTCAATGGAAACTTGTCTTAAGAAATATGTGCTTCCTATGCAATATTTTGGAATAGTAACTGGATTTAAGACTTGAAAACATTTTAAATTTCTTGTATCCATATTTGTATATGATTTACATGAATCCATATTTACTTCTCTAAATCCTCGTGTATTTATATCTCTTATAAAATAATCTGCTTTTAACATTAATGTATTAAATTCAGGTGGATACATTTTATATGTACGACTTTCATATGAGTAGCTTTTATTTTCATGAGCAGCAAAACTAGCATAAGGTCCACCATGTTCTTTTATTAATTCATTTTCTAAAACCATCACATGTAATCTTAATAGAGCATCATTTGTTTCTGTAGCATTATGAGTATAGATAGATATAGAATCTAAAAGTGGAATTGGTTTTTCTACATCTTCATTTTGATTATTAACATATAAATAAAAATGGAAGGATCCTAAACCAACATATCTTTCTATATTATTTTCTCCTGTAAATATCATAGATTCAGCTGTCCATCTACCTCTACTTTCATGTTTATTCATAGTAAATTCTCCATATAATTTATGACTACATGGTGATCTATCTTCTGTATGAAAATATAAATCTCTAAAAGTTTGTTGTTCTGAAAATATTCTTGCATAACCATGTTTAGCACAACCTTCAGAACCATCACTAGATAATAAAGAAATATATATTTTAACTAATTTATCTTCAGTCGGACTTCCTAGAACCTTTGCACGTACTCTTGTAACTTTTCCAGGGAAATAATATACTTCATTACCTAAATTAATAACATCAAATTTGTGGGTACCAGTTGTAATATAAAATCCACCACCAAATAAGTTATCTTGAATCCATTTGAATTTATCAAAAGATCTAGAATTTAATAATTTCGAATTTAAAACATATGTAGCCATAGATTCTGCAAAATCTTCTGCAGGATTTTTATCATGAGCATATGCTGAGACAAATTCTACTTCTAATTTTGTAGCCCATTCACTAGGTGATAAAGGTTCTTTATACCATTGTCCGATTTGAATCCATTTTTCTTTTAATTCTTTTGAAACGGTATTAACCCATATAAAATGTGCCACTTCATGAATAACTAGATGTGATATATCTACATAATTTACAAATGCTGATTCCATAAATTCAATAAATGAATTATTTTGAGATCCAGCAGGAAAAGCTACAGCTGGTGCTGTTGGATATACTGGATGTTTAGTACCATTTTTTCTTCTTAATAAATATGATAAACCTTGTACTTTTTGAAGTCCTTTTGGATATTCATCCCATGAAGTAGCTAATTCGACAAGTTCTTCCAAATTATGATTCCAAGATTGATAATTATTAGATGAATAACCAGACATATTTGTTATCAATTCATAATCATATTGTGGATCTAATAAGGTAACACCATGTTTCTGTTGAAAATACGTAATAAATAAAGAAAAATCTAATGATAAAAGAGCTCTTATTAAAATTTTTTCAACTCTTCTTGAATAGTATCTTCCATTACGACCTCTGTTATGAACAAGCTTTTTAGAATATTCAAAAGCATGTTTAGAAACATGAATTATGGCAGAATAATCACAATTAACTTCTTCACATACTTCCATTTTCATATCAAAAGATCCTAAATCTTCATTAACTAGAATCCACTTTTGATTTTTTCTTTGTTTCGATCTAGCATTTTTATCATGAGCAGACATTTTTACACAATCTGGAAATTCAGAAATAACGGTTAATAATCTTTCGGCATATTCAGAGCTCCATATACCATGTAATACAATTCCATAAAATGTATTTAAAGATGTAGCTGCAGCTGACGAATCTATTTTAAATTCCTCTGATAAACTATTTCCATGAATTAAATCTGCTTCATCACTAAATACTGTATTTATATTTTCTAAAGCTAATGGTGATGATGTTTGTAATACCCAATTATAAATAAATAAGTTATTATTAGTTTCATATGGAATAATTTTTATGATACCACTATATTCAGAATTTATAAATTTACATTTTTCACAAGGTACTTTAATTTTTATAGCACTAGGTGTCATATAAGTACTTCCATAAGTACGTAAATAATATTTACCTTCACCAACAGTAAAACTAAAACGTGAATTTGTGTAATCTAAATGTACTATTTGTAAATAATCAAAATAATTAGAATATTGAGAACCTAAAGCAACCGATATCGGATGTCCTATTTTCATACCATCAACTATACCTGTAATTTCATAAGAACCTGAATCATTAGATGTATGTTTCTCTCTATCGTGCATCATATTATTACTAGATACAAACGTTTCCATAAAATTTATTTGTCTATAAATATCCTTTCTCTCTATCACATTTTCTACTTCGGGTAATACACTATGTGTATTTATATCTCTATCATTATCTAACACATTTACATATTTTATATTATTTGATGTGTTCCCAGATTTTATGTTATATCCTATAGTTTTATTAAAAACCAACACCACCAGAAAAGACAGCAAAGCAACAAAGCCTTCCATATAAAATGAATAATTTAAAATAAAATATATGTTCCTACAATTTATAAGTAAAATAAATAAATAAATAAATAAATATATATATATATGTATATATGTAAATTTATATGTTTTTAAAAGAAAAAAAAAAAAATTACATAAACATATATTATATTATATTATAAGTAAAAAAAGAAAAAAATTATAGGTGCTTTTTATCCCTATATATATATGTATATATTAATATATTTATGATCTTTTAGTCTGCATGCTTTTCCTTTATAAAATAAAAAGAATATACATTTTTATACAAAATTAATATATATATATATAAAAAAAAAAAAAATTACAAATATGTTCCTTCGACATACAAGATGTAAAAAAAAGAAAAAGAAAAAAATGTAGAACAATATTCAACTTATACTTACATTTATATCAAAATAGATATATGAAAATAATAAAAAAAAAAAATATTTATTTTTTTTTAAATTAGAGAAATATAAATAAGAAACAAAATTTTTTTACAAAAATTAAAAAAAGGAAAAATAAATAAATAAATATATATATATATATATATATATTTTTTTTTTTTTTTATGAGCGTATAAATATATATGATAATACATAAACACATTCATTTATCTTATATTTATGATATTTTATTTCATATTTATTTACATATATTATATTATATAATATATTTTTTTTTTATTATTAGAGGGATTTATTTTTTATTATAGGAATATTACATGAAAAATGTTTTTGTAAACATGATTAAAAAGAAAAAAAAAAAATGTCTTGGCTACCTATAACTTTAATCCATGTTCCTTCCCCTCTTCAAATTTTTCCATTCAAACATCAGGAAAAAAAAAACAAAAAAAAAAAATTAGGAAACATGCATGTAACGATAAATATAACAATCGGATGAAGGATGATTATTAAGAATCAAGCTCAATAAAAAAAAAAAAAAAAAAAATTAATTAAAATAAAATAAAATAAGAATATAATATTTATTAAAATATGAATCCATTTAATTATAAATTTATAACCATGTTATATTTATAACATATTAAAAGGATGCATCTTTTTGATCTTTATAGAGATACACGGAGAGTTGCTTATAAATTATTTTCATATATTTTTTTATATCCTGATCATATTATAAAATACACATAGTTAAAAAAAAAGAACATTTAAAAAAATATATACACACATATATATATATATATATATATATATATAAATGTATAATTTATATAATTGTAACTATTTTCTTTATCATTTTCTTTTTTTTTTAAGGAGTGCTTAAAAATATAATTAATATTTTTTAATATTTAATAAGAATTATAAAAATTTTATTTATTTATTTATTTATTTTTTTTTTTATTAACATTTGGACAACAACAATAAGGGAAAAAAAAAAAAAAAAAAATATAATCATTTTACACATTATCCTCACATGTGTATATTTTTTTTTTTTTTCTTATTCTCTCACATTTTATATTATATCAACGTGGATATTGAACATGTATAATTTTACACATATATGGATAATCTCTTAAGTATTTTGGGGGACAAAAAAAAAAAAAAAAAATGAAGTTCTATATTGAAATATTTTTATATATATCTTAAAAGATATATGTCCCTTTATAAATTATATGAATAGGTTCTTAATATATTTTTTTTAAAAAGGACCACAAAAAAAAAAAAAAAAAAAAAAAAAAAAAAAATATATATATATATATATATATATATATATATATATATATATATTATATATATATATTCCTATGGAAAAATTATAATCTTATAAGTTACCTTTTCTTCTACTTATAAAAGTGTAATTTAAATTAGTACTCATTCTATTCTTTCACATATATAATTAAATAGGTAAATATATATACATATATATTTTTTCATATATATACTGTCTAAGTTAATAAAATACAATTTCTTTCGGTGTGCTTATATGGCTCACTTAAGTATATATATATATATATATATATATATATATATATATATATATTATATATATGAGGAGAATACATATTAAACTATCTCCTTTCAAATAAAAATATATTACGTAAGGATAATTATAATATGTTTAAATATATTGAATATATTATAATTTTATAAGTTATAATAAAAAAGAAAAAAAAAGGAAAATATTAATACGTGCAATAAATATATAATATATTCATATTGTCGAGAAAAAAAAAAAAAAAAATTAATACACATATATTATATATATATTATATATATATATATATATTTTTTTTTTTTTTTTTTTTTTTTTTTTTTTTAATAACATATGAATATAAGAAAAAAAAAAAAAGAAAAGAAAAGAAAAGCCAAAGAGAAAAAGTACAATTGGCTATAGCCAAAAAAAAAAAATAAATAAATAAATAAATAAATAAATAAACATATATGTAAATAATATATATAATATATATATGTGCATCATTTTAATGTATTTTTGAAATGTAAAAGGAGGATCATTATAAATATATACATATATATACATATATATTTTAGATATTTAATATATATGTATGTATATACTTGTACATATTCATATTAGTATTTGCATTTGTTCATATTACTATAATATATAAATATATAAATATATACACAATCATATAATATCTTATATTAATATATACATATTAATATATTCAGATAAATAATATATCAGTTATTTTTTTTTTTTCGTTTATCGTTATCTAATAAATGGGAATCAAAGGATTGACTAAATTCATCGCGGATGCCGCTCCGAATGCAATAAAAGAGATAAAAATAGAAAGTTTGATGGGACGGATTATTGCCATCGATGCTTCTATGTCCTTATATCAATTTATCATAGCTATTAGAGATTCTGAACAATATGGTAATTTAACAAATGAGTCAGGAGAAACGACTTCACATATTTCTGGGTTAATGTCTAGGAGTATACGTTTAATGGAAAATGGACTGAAACCCATTTATGTTTTTGATGGCGCGCCCCCTGAATTAAAAGGTTCCGAATTAGAAAAAAGAGGAGAGAAAAGACAGAAAGCTGAAGAGTTATTAAAAAAAGCAAAAGAAGAAGGTAATTTAGAAGAAATAAAAAAGCAGAGTGGTCGAACAGTACGTGTCACAAGAAAACAAAATGAAGAAGCAAAGAAATTATTAACTTTGATGGGAATACCTATTATAGAAGCTCCGTGTGAAGCTGAATCGCAGTGTGCTTTTTTAACAAAATATAATTTAGCTCATGCAACAGCTACCGAAGATGCTGATGCTTTAGTTTTTGGTACAAAAATATTAATAAGAAATTTAAATGCAAATGCAACATCCAATCAAAATAAAAATAAAAATAATAGTAAGAGAGGTTATATATTAACCGAAATAAATTTAGAACAAGTTTTAAAAGGTTTAAATTTAACTATGGATGAATTTATTGATTTCTGTATATTATGTGGTTGTGATTATTGTGATACCATAAAAGGTATTGGATCAAAAACAGCTTATAATCTTATAAAAGAATATAATTGTATTGAAAAAATTATAGAAAATATTGATCAAAATAAATATCAAGTTCCATCCAATTTTAGATTTCAAGAAGCTAGAAAATCATTTATAAATCCAAACGTCTTACCAAAAGAAGATATTAAAATTGATTGGAACGAACCACAAATCGAAGAATTAAAACATTTCCTAATTAAAGATTATAATTTTAATGAACTCAGAGTTACCAATTATATTAATAGATTATTAAAAGCTAGAAAAGTTACAACACAGAGGAGATTAGATAATTTCTTTACTGCATGTACAAAGAAAAGTACTAAATTAATAGTTGAGGAAACCAAGAAGGAACAAACTCTCCCTGCACGTAAGGGGAAAAAGAGACCTACCGCCGGTGATAAAAATAAGCAAAAGGCTGTCAAGAGAAAAATCGAACAAGCTAATGCAAATGGGCATCATAAAATGAAGGAGGAAAATAAAAGTGTGGATAACGAAAAAAATGAGGATGGCATAAAAAGTGTGGATAACGAAAAAAATGAGGATGGCATAAAAAGTGTGGATGACGAAAAAAATTTGGATGATGAAAAAAATCTGGATGATGAAAAAAACAAAGATGATGAAAAAAACAAAGATGATGAAAAAAACAAAGATGATGAAAAAAACAAAGATGATGAAAAAAACAAAGATGATGAAAAAAAAAGTTTGGATAATTTCTCTTCAAACCTTTTTGACAGTGATAAAGAATCCGAATCAGGTAATATTATAAAAAATGAAAAACAAAATATGGATGATGAAAAAATAAATGATAATCTACCATCCTTATTTGGTGACCATTCACGAATTCGTCACACCGAAAATAAGGACAACATAAGTGATATTAATAATAATAATAATAATAATAATAGTAGTAGTAATAATAATAATATTAGTAATAACCATTTTAATAGTGTAAGTAGTAATAGCACATTTAATAGTAGCACTAAATTAAAAAGCGAGGACACCCTTAAGAGTAATTCACCTCTAAAGGAAGATTCGCCAAATAGTTATAATAATATTAAAAATAATAACCATACAATTAATATTAACAGTCAAATTAATAATCATAAAGAACCTATATCTAATAATAACTTAAATAATATAAATAACTCTACCGAAATTAAAAAAAAAAATACTTTATTTTTATTACCTTTTTGTCCAAAGGATGTTACTAATGTAAAGAAAAAGAAATATACTCAAAGATGCTGAAAAGATATAGTATAGAAAGATAACCATAAGAAGATTGTACATAATAAAAGTATTCTATATATAATTATATGATATATATATATATATATATATATATAATATCATTTTGTTTTATTTTTTAATATATTATTTATTTATTTTTTTTAAACCGCTTTTATTTTTCCCCTTTTTTATATCCATTAGGCAATTTATTACACGAAATTTTTTTTTTTTTTTTTTTTTTTTTTTTTAAATATTATAAATTATAATTTATATTTTTTTTAATAAACGTGTCAGTAAATAAATATCGGATGTATAAAGTTACATAAGGAAAAATTAAAACTTCATATTTTTTTCGCATTTTTTAAATATATATATATATATATATATATATTTATATTTATATGTAAGGAAAAAAATATATACACAAATTATAAAATTATAAATATGTGTATGATTTATTTTATATGCTTAGGTTCCCCCTGCAAAAAAAAAAAAAAAAAATAGTTATATATTCACCTTGAATAAAATTTTGATTTTTATAAAATGTTTTAATAATATGGATGATATATAATATCCTTTATGAATCTACAAAAAAAAAAAAAAAAATATATAGTATATATATATATATATATATATATATATAAACTTATATTAAGATATATTCTTATATTTAATGGTCACACGTTTGAATATAAAACATGTGATATATATATAATATATATATATTTATTTATTTATGTGTATATTTAATTTTTATTTTTTTTTTTTTTAATCCTTATAATTTTAAATGAGCTTATTAAATAGAAAAGAAACCTCTTTAATGTTAAATTTTTTTTTTAAAAATGTGAGAAATATACATTCCTTTAAACAAAAATATGATACAGTATTAAATAAAAAGGTAATAAAATGGAGAAGTCAGAAAAAGGGTTTATTTAATAAGGTGTGTCAAAAAAAGAGTTTTACAAGTTTAGAGTGTGAACAAATAAATAATAAAAATGAAAAAGAGGAAGAAGACAAAAAATTTAATGGTGACAATAATATTAGTGATAATGAGATATATAATGAGGATGAAGAAGATGATAAATATATAAAATCCTTTTATGAAATATATGATAATAATAAAGATACTTACGATTGCCCTAAAGAGTTGATGAGGTTTATTATAAAAGAACATATGAATGTAAAGATAAAAATAAAATGTTCTAGTCCTCGAAATATGAAAAAATCAGATGTAAGAAATATTATTAATAATATGTTTGAAAAAAGTAATATAAATGAACAGAATAATATAAACAAAGCAGATATACATAATGGTAAAAATGAAATTCATAATAATCCAGATGAAAAAAATTATGATATATATTATTTATCATCAACTTTTAAAAATTATAATTACCCTGAAAGAAATGTTTTATGGCCTAATCCGTTGGTATATAATCATCGTTTGCAACCTTTTATTTTGAAGAAAGGAAAAGAACAAAATGTAAATGATATGAATAATAAGAAGAATACAAATAATTTAAATGACAATTTTGAAAGAGATAAAGAAAATATAGAGAGAAATAAAAAGAGATTAGAAAATTTATGGTCTTATAGTTCCAGCTATGGTATTGATTGGAATACACTAGATGAATTATTTTTAAATTATAAAACAAAAAAAAATGAACATCAAAATGAATGGGAAAAATATAAAAGTAATATTATGATGTATGCTTCTAAAGTATGTAAAAGAAAATTAATAAATAGTAGAAAGAAATTATTAAACGAATTAAATATTGATTATTCAAATAATATATATGCTAACTATGATGATCGTAGTATCAAAAATGAACAAATAAATTTGGATGAAGATAATACTGAGTATAATTTGTTATTACCTCGATCGATTTTTAGAAAATGGACACGCACGTAAGTTATTAAACCATAAAGGAAATATATATATATATATATATGTATATGTATTTATATATATGTATATGTATATATATATATATATGTATATGCATTTATATATATATATTTTTTTTATTTTTGAAGATTATATTATTATTGGAAAGATAAATATATGCATTATTATCATAATACCCTTTGTGATTACTTAAAAGGTGAAATTGTAGACCTACAACTTTTACGAGAACACAATGAAAGAAATTTAAACTTATCAAATAAAAAAATGATGAACAAGCATACTTATAATTTAAAACCAGTAACTGGATCTAATTTATATATTACAAGATATATAAAAAGGAAAAACAACGTAATAATAAATAAAAAGAACAAATATATATGTTTATGTATATTCTTATTTCTTCTCATTCTGAAGAATTGAAGTTGTACAAATATTTTTATATGTATATATGTATATATATATATTTTTTTTTTTTTACAGAATGAAGAAAATGATGATACATTTGACTTAACGGGAGTCGGCGAAAATATATACAATACAGTTAAAAGAGAATAATGATAAAAAATAATTAAGCTGAGATTTTTTTTTTTTTTTTTTTTTGGAGTATTACATAAGTAGGATTATGCACATAATATAATATATATATATTATATATTATGCATCTATTATATAAATATAACAGCATGAAGTAAAGTACTAGTTTTATTTATTTATTTATTTATTGACTTATTTATTTTTTTGTCACATATATATATATTTATATATATATATATATATATATATATTTTTTTTTTTTTTTTATTTAATTTTTGTTAAAATCCTAATAATCCTTAAATTTTAAAATGCATATCAATAAAAATACAAAAAAAGAAGAAATTAATTTTATTATTTAATAAAATAAAGATTATATTGAAATTAATTCGGCATTTCAAATATATATCTCATCTATTTTTTTTAACGTAAAAAATTATGTGTCCTTATATATTATATATATATATATATAATATTATTTATATATATATTACGAATGTAATTTTTTAAAATGAAGCGGAAATTTTTTTTTGATAAAATAATAATTGTATTATTTAACGAACCGTTATTCTTTTAAAAAAATATAGAGATAAAAAAAAAAAAAAATACGTATAATATTTATTATTTATTATTTTTTTTAATGTGGAAATTAAAGAAAATTTTTTGAAGTTTGTAAATATTATATAATATATATATATATATATTTATATATATATATATAAAATCATTTTGTTATTTATTTATATTCTTGCTTTTTTTTTTTTTTTTTTTTTTTTTCTCAATGTATTTGGCTTCCCCTAATTGGATAGCCAGAAAAATTGATAAGGATATTATATTTTATAAAATAAAATAAAAAAAAATATATATATATATATATAATATATATATCAATGGATAATCACAAATATATAGGTTATAATTTTATGTATTATAGGAGATAATAAATATATATTTATATAATGATTTTACTGCATTTTATTTTTTCCTAGTGATTTTATTATAGAAGTTGATATTGTGCAATACAAAAATATATATATATATAATAACTGCACGAATAATTTAATGATTATATAATTATTTTATACATTAGTAATGATATGTATTTACAACGATAATATATATATATATATATATATATATATATATATATGATAGATTAAAAATAAAATTATGTAAAATAAAATATTTTTGCCTTATGATATTTTATTTTTTATATAGACAAGTCAAAATCAGGGGATTGGATTTGCACAGATGAAAAGTAAAATTTGTAAATATATATATCTTTACATTTTAATTATATATAAGGAAAAATAAAATATACATATAAATATATATACGTATATATATATATATATATATATATATAATAAATTTATGTTGTTATATCTATTAAAATATTTAATCTTAATTAATTTGGAAGCTGTCGAAATGTTAATTTTTCCAAGAGGACACACTGTAATCGATGTAACCGAGTGAGACCCAAGAGTATAGGTGAGTACACATTTTATAATATATATATATATATATATATATATATATATATATATATGTATATATATAACTATAAAGGAAAAATACACATACATATATACATATATATATATGTTTATTTCATTTTTAGGAAAAAATACCAAAAACATTTTTTTCAAATCAAATGACTGGAAATGTGACGACTGTGGTAATATTAACTGGGCCAAGAGAGAAAAATGTAATATATGTAGTAAAAGTAGATATACCAAAATATTAAATGAACATAAAAATAATAAAGAAATAAGAACAGGAAAAGGTGGAGGACATTATGATATTCAGCACAATAATGAGAAGCGAGTTCACGATTCAGAAGATGAGGAATATGACGAATTTGGACGAAAAAAAAAAAAAAAAATCAAAACAGGTAATATATATATATATATATATATATATATATATATATATATATATTTATTTATATGATCAATACTTTTTATGTGTTTTGTTTTTATATGTGATTATCATCTTTTAGAGGATTATGAAAAAAAGGAAAAACGATATTCAGAAGATAGTCGTATAAATAATCATAAAGATATATCATATAAACATAATAACAATTATAAAAATAAAAATTCAGATAGATCCAGGTCCAGAAGTGTTTCTTCAGATATTAAAAGGAAGGAACATATTCCCGATCGTGGGATTGAAATAAAAAAGTATGATAGGTCAAGTAAATACGATGACAAATATGATAGGTCAAGTAAATACGATGACAAATATGATAGGTCAAGTAAATACGATGGAAAATATGATAGGTCAAGTAAATACGATGACAAATATGATAGATCAAATAAGTATGATGATAAATATGATAGGTCAAATAAGTATGATGATAAATATGATAGATCAAATAAGTATGATGATAAATATGATAGGTCAAGTAAATACGATGACAAATATGATAGGTCAAATAAGTATGATGATAAATATGATAGATCAAATAAGTATGATGATAAATATGATAGGTCAAATAAGTATGATGATAAATATGATAGACCTAATAAATACGATGATAAATATGATAGATCTAATAAATACGATGATAAATATGATAATTCAAATAAATATTATGATAAACCTAATAAGCATGGAAAGGATTAAGAAAAATTAATTCTCAAAAGGGATATATAAAATATACATATCAAAACGTATATATGTATATATATATATATATTATTAATTTTGTTTGTTATATATTTTTTTATTATAATGTATATTATGTAATAAAAAAAAAAAAAAAAAAAAAAATATACTAAGATATTATATTTTTAAAAGATATCAATATATCAATATATATATATATATATATATATATTTATTTATTTATTTATTTATTTTTTTTATTTTATATTTTTATGGTTATGCCCCCAGAGACATGCCCCTAAGTATCATTCAGTCTTGCATAATTTTTTTGAATTCATTTGAAGTTATATTTAAAATTTTGTTATTTTGTAAAAGGTTGATTTGCTTTTTTAGTATGACTATTAGATCTAATTGTTTTTTGAAAACATAAATTAGTTCTTTATTTTCTTTATTTAATTTGTTTACATATTCTTTTTGTAGATTTTTATCAGATGAGACATTTTTATCCATAGTCGAACTATTTTGTAATAACATTTCTCCTTTATTTTTTAGAACAATTTTATAATTTTCAATTTCGTTGATATATTCATTAATTTGTTCTTCTTTTTTTTTTAATAAAGAATTATTTTCTTCAATAATTTTTTTTAATTTTAATTTTTCTTCATTCATATCTTGAATTTTTAATTCCTTTTCATTATCTCTATCTAATAACATTTTGTTTTCATTTTCTAAAATATTATATTTATCATTAAGTAAATTATACATTTCATTAGATTCCTTTAGTTTCCTTTCTAATATTTCCATTTCTTTAGATAAATATAATTTCTCGTTTATTAATTCTTTGTTTATTTCTTTTATTTTATTATTATCATTTAATAATTCTGTATTTCTTTGTTTCATTTCATTATTCTCAATAATTTTATTATCCAGAGAAAATTGTATATGTTTTCTATCTTCTTTTATTGATTTTATTTCTTCATTTAAGCCTTTTACAGAAGTATTATTCATATGATAATCTTTTATTTTTTTCTTATCATCCTTTAAATCCATTACATTATCATGACTTTTATTTTCTATATCTTCTAAAATCTCTGTATGATTTTGTCCCTCTATTAAATGAGTTTTCTTCTTTTCGAAAACTGAAAGGTTCATATTGGGTTTATTCCCTTTATTACCAAAAAACAAATTTTCATCAGAATTATATATTTCACTGTAATTATATTTTTCAGCATATACATTTTTATCATCAGGTACATTTTTTTTATTTTTCCCACTAACATTTATTTTTCGAACAATTATTTTTTTTTTCTTCTTTTGAGTTAATTCTTTATTATTTCCTTCGGTGGGTGTGTCCATAATAAGTTCATTTTTTTTCTGTATAATTGAATTTAATATCTCATCATCCGAATCTTGTGTCTTCCCATATTTATTAATTACATCACAAGATATATCATTCGTCGATTGATTATTATTTAAATTATCGTTTAATATTTTATTTGTCTCATCTTTTTTATTTTTTACTCTTGTTCGTATTACCCTTTTTATAACTTTTCGTACTACAGGCCTATTACTATTATTTATATTATCATTATTATTTATGTTATCATTATTATTTATATTATCGTTATTATTTATATTATCATTATTATTTATATTTTCATTATTATTTATATTTTCATTATTATTTATATTATCATTATTATTTATATTATCATTATTATTTATACTATCATTATTATTTATATTTTCATTATTATTTATATTATCATTGTTATTTATACTATCTATTTTATTATTCTCGTTTTTATTAATATTATTACAATCATTATAATTCTGCTCAGATAGTTCTTCATTATTCATATTATTTTTTTGTGTAAATTTTCTTACAATTATACTTCTTTTTCCTTCTTCATTTATATTTACCGATGTTGTCATATTTTCCCTTTTATCATTTGTCTCCTCAGGTTTCTTCACAATTTTTTTTTTTCTCATTATTTTATCTCCTTCATTAAATACAGATTCATTCATTGTAACTCTTTCTAGTTTATTATCTTCGCTTTTTTTTTTAATCGTGCTTATACTGTTAAGCTTCTTCACACTGTTTGTCTCATTTTTCTTCTCTACATTTTTACTTTCGTATTTTATAAAAGTATTACTCTTCAATTTATTATTCGACATATTCAAGAAATGGGTAAATTTTTTTTTTTTTTGGAATAATTCCTTTACAAAGGGGATATTATAATAAAAAATATGAGCATACACATAATATATATTTAATTATTTAAATATATAATATATGTGTGTATTTAATTATAAATAAATAAATAAATATATATATATATATATATATATATAATTATATTTTTAAATTTCCAAGGAATACAAAAAAAAATTATTTTCAAAATTCCGCAAAAAATTAAAAAAAGTTTTATCAAGTGTGTATGGAGAAAAAAAAAAAAAAAAAATTTAAATAAAAACAAATATATAAGCTACGGTATATAATTATATGATGAAACGAGTTTAAAATTAAAAATGTAAAAAAGATAAACTTATTGAAATAAATAAATAAATATATATATATATATATATATATATGTATTTATTTATAATGAATTATGCATAATTAAAAAAAAAAAAAAACATAAAAATTAAAACAAAATAGGTATCATAACAAATGGACAAAATTTTTAAATGACATAAAAAAAAGGAAAAAATAAATAAGTATATAATTATAAAATAAACAAAAAAATCAAATAATAAAATAAAATAAAATAAATCAATAATAAATATACTATAGACACATAAATGCATTATTATAATACACGAATAATATTTCTATTTTGTAGAAAATTTTATAAGTAACATTTTCCACATTAATATATAAAAAAAAGTGTCTACCATGAAATATATATATATATATATATATAATCATACATAATATTTAAATATTTTATTCGTCATCCTCACTATTATCAGACGAATAAGAATAATACATTTTTAATATATTTCTTTTTTTTCTCAAAAGGGCTAGTTTTTTATTTTTCAACATATTTTCTTCATGTGTTATACTATTATGAAAATTACTCACATCTTCTTCTAACATATTATAATCTACTTCTTTATTCATACCATATATTATTTTATATCTTTCAATTATATTTTCTAACATTTTGTTCTCTTCTATTTTTAATTCTTTTAGTATAATATGTAATTCATTTATATAATTACTATTAGGTATTTCACCATTCATAATATCATCCTCCTCTTTATTTATTACATCATCATTTTTTTTTATTTCATAGCTTGTATTAGTCAATGCATTGTCATCACTTTGATTCATACTTTGTTCGTTATTTTCCATATACTCCTTTAAATCCTTGTTTTTATCATTTTGGATAGCTTCTTCTTTATTTTTATCATTTTGGATAGCTTCTTCTTTATTTTTATCATTTTGAATAGATTCTTCTTTATTTTTATCATTTTGAATAGAATCTTCTTTATTTTTATTATTTTCGCTAGTTTTATTTTCATTTATGTCATTTTCGCTAGTTTTATTTTCATTTATGTCATTTTCGCTAGTTTTATTTTCATTTATGTCATTTTCGCTAGTTTTATTTTCATTTATGTCATTTTCGCTAGTTTTATTTTCATCTTTGTCATTTTCGCTAGTTTCCGCTTCGCTATTTTCCATTTGTTCAGTTTCTTTATCACTATTATCCGTTTGGCTAGTTCCCTCTTCATTATAGGATTTCTCTTCATCTTTGAGTTCTTGAATAATTTCGTTCATGTTCAAATTTATAATGTCATCTTTATAATTATCTGATTCATCTGAAAAAATAAAAATATCGTCTATAGGTTTCTCTTCGTTTGCATTATTTATATCATGTACATTATTTTGTATACTTTCATTATTTATGTTTTCTTGAATTATTTGATGTTTTTCTTTCTTTTCATCTTGTTCAATCCTTTGTTCTTGTAGCTTTTGATCATATTTTATGTTTTGTGATATTTTTACAAAACATATTTCACTTTTTAATAATTTATTTTCCAACGCATATAACTTTCTCTTGAGTTTTTCTTTTTTATCTTTTAACATAATATGTTTTGTCTTTAATTCATTCATATCCTGTTTGAAATTTTCTAACAATTTTAAATTATTATTTTCTGATAATAGCAATTCATCAAATTCGTTAATTGTATTTTTGACTTCGTTTAGCATTTTACTTTTAAGTAATATTTTTTTTTTATTTTTTAGGTTTTCTTTTTTTATATTTATATTATCAACTTCGCAATTGAGTTGGTTTATATCTATCACAAGTTTTTTTTTTTTCTCTTTTATGTTATTAATATTTTTCGCCATATCAAATAATTCTTTTTTCAAAAAAAATATTTTCTTTAAACATTTAGCATTTTGTGCATTATAATTGTTATTAACATTATTAGTTTTATTATTATTATTATTATTATTATTATTCATAAATAACTTATCATTTTGTGTTATCTTAATAAGCTCTTTGTTATTATTATTGCTTATGTTTTGATTATTCTCATTATTATGATATACTTGTTGCACATCTTCTGTACTTGGGTAGATCATAGTATGTGCTTTATTCTTACATACAAGTATCAAATTATTCTTCAGTTTGTTTAAAAAAACTTGAGTTGAATTTTTATTTTCATTACAATTTTGATATATAGTTTTCAAATTGTTTAATTGTTTATCTATGTTTTCCTTAATACATGTGATTTCTTGTTTTTCTTTATTTAATATATCAAATGAGTTTTGTATTAATTGAAAGGATGTATTTATATCGGATTGTTTATCTATAAGTTCATTTAGTTGTTTGGTTTGTTCTATTTGTAATTTATTTTTTTTAATTTGTGCTTGTTTTTTTTCATTTTTTTTTTGTTCAATTTTTTGTTCTAATTCTTTAATATGTTTATCGATAGAAATAATTTCTTCATCAATTTGTTGTATTTGAGTTTCATATTTCATATTTGTGTCTTTTATATTATCATTTATATTTCTCATTTGTTCTTGTAATTCTTCCTTTTGTTTTATGAAATTTTCTTCTTCTTGTACAACATTTTTCTCTCTATTACAAACATCATCTTGATCATTTTGTATATGTTTTTTTTTATTTTCAAAAAAGTCTATTTTGTATTTTTTTTCATATCTTCTGTTTTCATATATGTTACGTATAATAATTTTCAAAAGACAAATTACATAATGTGTTAAAATATTATTATTTTGATGAATAATTTTTTTTTTTTCAAACAACTGATTTATATGTTCTTCCAGTTGTTCTAATAAGAAATTATATTTAAATATTTTATTTTGTATTATATCAGCAATATCTAATTTTTCATGAATTATACATATTTTTTCTTCATCTTTATATCTTTTTCTATCCTTTCTTATGTTATTTACATAACATATTAATTTATATATAATTTCATCACAATTATATTCTGTTTTTAAATTAGACAACCTTATATAAATATATGAATGATATATAAAAAAAGAAAGAATGATTAACATTTTTTTACTTAATTTATTTTCGTATAATTTTTCTAACATGTCATTTTTTAATTTTAGATTGTCTCCATTATGAAAAAGTATTTTTTGAAAATTTTTTAAAAAATTATGTAATTTATCTAATTCATCATCAAAAGGTGTATTACAGTAATAATCAATATTATGATCATTTTTTATATTATATTCATTTATTAAAGGACCTTGTTCTATTTTCGACCTGACTTGTTCAGGTTCCGTAGATGATAAGAGCACATGGCTAGTTAACAAGTTATTATTATGTTCATTGTATAAAATATTTGTATCATGTATAATAGAGTTATTATTACTATTATTATTATTATTATTAATGGAACTTATTGGTTTTATTAATTCATTAAATTCATCATAATTACTAATATTTGTATCAGTTACATATTTATGATCATTATGAACAGAATTATTTTTATAAAATATGGAGTTTTCATTTTGAATTGAACTTTCCTTATTAACATTATTATTACATATGTATATATTTGAATTATTTACACATGACAATGTATTATTATTATTAATATTATTTTTTATATTATTATTCATATGATTTAAATATTTTTTAATTTTTTTC
>NC_004318.2:370000-392500 GCF_000002765.6 Plasmodium falciparum 3D7 | reverse complement strand
CAAAAAAAAAAGATGCCTTTTCAAATGCTTTTGATATTTTAGTGAAGAGAAAAAATGAGAAAAATGAAGAGGCAATTAAAGCTTTTAATTACATTAATGAGAAAAAAAGAAATCGTGATTGTATGAAACATAATAATCACGTTGGGGATAATAAATATGATAAGAAAAAAAATTATAAGAAAAATAATGATGATACAAACGGAGTGGGATATGATGAAATACCTGAAAAATACTGGTCCTTAATAGAACAAGGTATAGAAGTAAATATAATACGTTATGCTCTAAGTATGAAAATGGATTCTAATGAACAAGTAAAAGAATCAGATATTATAGGGTTATATGATATTAAAAAAATAATAAAAGATAAAATTGTAAATGTTATATTAAGACCAGATTTATTTACTGGATTAAATAGAGCAGCAAAAGGTATATTATTATTTGGACCACCAGGTACAGGAAAAACCATGGTAGCAAAATGGGTAGCTTCTTCTTGTAAATGTTCATTTTATAACGTAAATACTTCATCTTTATTTAGTAAATATATTGGAGAAACTGAAAAAATCGTTACAGCATTATTTAAATGTGCAGAGGTGGATAATCCTTCCATTTTATTTTTTGATGAAATAGATTCATTATTAGGAACAAGGAAAAAAGATGAAGATGATACAACCATTAGAATTAAAAATCAATTATTACAAATGATTGATGGAATCAATACCAAAAAAGATATTATTATTGTAATTATAGGAGCAACGAATAGACCAGATATGATAGATGATGCAGCTTTAAGACGTTTTAATAAAAGAGTATATATACCATTACCAGATTTTAATGCAAGAAAAGAACAAATAAGATATATTATATCCAAACATACACATTCAGGATTTCAATTAACCGAAGAAGAATTAGATGCTATCTCTGTGAAATTAGAAAACTGGAATGGTAGTGATATATATCATCTTTGTTCTAAATGTTATGAATATGTCTATGATGATGCAGTAGAACAATATAACGGAATACAAAATATACCAAATGCTTCAATCTTTAGAGCTATACAATTTAATGATTTTATTAAAGCCATGACACAAGTAAATACCTCTTATAAAAATGTTTTCGATTATGATGAGTGGAGTAAAATGCACAGTTCTTTGTAAAATTTGCATAACTAGAAAAAGTAATACTATATCAAATATAAATAAATAAATAAATATATATATATATATATATATAATTAAACATATTTTAAATTTATATGATAAGTATCAACCTATACAATTGGATTTATTTTTTTGTTTTATACTACATATATATAATATATATTAAATATTATATATATATATATATTTTTTTTAAAGTATTAATAAAATATTTGTTTAAAAAAAAAATTCAAAACAATCTAACAAAAAATAAAATAAAACAACAATATAAAAGAAAAATAAATAATAGATATAAAATAAGAAAAAAATAAAAAAATAAAAAATAAAACATACTTCATATATATATATATATATATATATATATATAATATATTATTTTTTACTATCTTAAAACAAAATAAGTATGAAACATTCATTTAAACATAAAATCATATTTCTTATAAAAAAAAAAACATAACCCCCCTCTCCCATGGGTTACATTAAAATTTAAAATGTATATAAAATATTAACTAATATATACATATACTTGAAATTCTTTCATTTTGAACTTTTTTTTTTTGGTAGACAACTCATCCTTGTTTTCTTCCTTGAGATGGTTTGACTCGATTTTTTACTTTCGGAATAATTTTTTTCATGAAAGGTTAATTTATCTTTTATATTAGATAAATTACTAGAGACTTTTTTTTTAATAAAAGCAATTTTATTATTATTATCATCATCATCATCTTCATCATTTTCTTCTACTTCTTCATCATCATCGTTTTCTTTCAAATTTACCATTTCCATATCAGAATTACTTATGTTTCTAGAGATATTCGATTTGGAATGATTTCCTAATTTATCATTTTTACTATATAATCTACTATTTGATGATAGATATTTATTATTTTGTTGTAGGGCGTTGTAATTTACTTCTTGATCGTATTCATCTTGTATATTATCATCATCTGTGTATATATCTACACCTTCTTCTGGGAATAATTCTGAACTATTCACATTTTCATATAGTACCGAATTTTTATGTATATATTCATTATTTTCGTTAGAATAATCTACACTATAATATTTTTTGGGTACATGATTATATTTGTGTACTTTTTTTTTCCTTGCATATATTAAACCTAGATCAGATTTAAATTTATGGTATTGTTTTTTGGATGAGCTCATTGATCTGTTGATATTATTATTATTATTATAATTATTATTATTATTATTATTATTATTATTATTATTATTATTAATATAATTACTCTTACTTGGTAATTTTGTTTTGGTTTGATAAAAATAAGAATCATCAGCATTGACATACATTTCATTTGTACTTTTTCTTCTATAAGAATTATTATTATATGTATTTATTTTCGAACTTTTCTTCTCATTACTTTGTTCGAACTCTTTAAAGGAAATATCATCAGTATCTTTATCTTGATTTATGGTATCTTCATATTTTACAAATTTCCCTTCGTATTTAGTTTTGCTTTTTTTCATACTGTTTCCATATAACAATGGATTACCATAATTATTAAGATTATTATTATTATTATTGTTATTATTATTATTATTGTTTTTGTCTATTCCTAAATATGTCGACGAGATTTTTTTACTTTTTTGGTATTCATACTTTTTATTATTATCCGTGTCGCTTAATGTATCAGATGTATCATTATTATTACTATTGTTATTATTATATTTATTATTATCATTATTTTCATGTGTTCTACTATTTGCATGTGTTAGGCTTTTTTTTTCTTTTGGTAGAGCATACGATTTTTTTTGCTTGTTATCCGCTAAGTCCGTATTATAAAACAGATCAGTTGTTTCTTTTTCATTATCATGATAAACATTGATGAAGTGTGTAAATATTTCTTCCTTTTTTATACCTAAGATTTCATTATATATAAGATTATCTACTTTCTCGTCATTAATAAGATCTAGATCGATTTGTAGCTGACTAAAGTTTTCATACTTAAAATTATTAATCTTCTCATAAATTTGTAAAGTGTTTATTCTTTGATCAATAATATTATAAAAACTAAAACAACTGAATGCTATATTTTCTTTATAAGCTTTTAATATTATAACATCCATATCAGAATATAATTGGTTTTTATATTTTTTTTTAATTTTTATATTTCCAATAGCAAATTTTTCAAAAGTTAAAATAAACTCTATCTTTAAATCATTGATTAATGTTAAAAACATATTAGGTTTCATGGGTAATTTTTTTTCAATTTTTTTTCTTATATGAAGTAAGAAATTATCTATAAGAACATTATATAACATTTTACATTCAAAATTTTCTATTTTTTTTTGTAATTGTTTTGGTGTATAAAAAATATCATTATTAGTTGTATATAATAACATACTTATATATTTATATATATACGTACCATTATTTTTATACATATTATCTATTGTTTTCCCTTGGATATATAACTCTTTTTTTATTTTACTTAATTCCTTCATATATTCTTCATTTATAATATAATCGTTATCGTTTGTATATAATGATGGTAACATGAATATGTTTTTTCTTGTTAATAATTTTAACATACATTGAACCTTTTTCTGTGTTACATCGTCATTTATCATGTTTATTAGTGAATCTAAATATTGTCTAGCTAAGGAATCATATGAATAATTATCATAACTATAATGAAAATTGTTACCATTATTATTATTATTGTTACTATTAATATTATTATTACCATTAACATTATTGTCATGTTCGTTGTTAGAATGTTGATTATAATACATACAGTCATTAAAAAGATTATTCATATTCTCATTAATATTTCCATTAACATTTCCATTAACATTTCCATTAACATTTCCATTAACATTTCCATTAACATTTCCATTAACATTTCCATTAACATTTCCATTCATATTTCCATTCATATTTCCATTCATATTTCCATTCATATTTCCATTAACATTTCCATTCATATTTCCATTCATATTTCCATTCATATTTCCATTAACATTTCCATTGACATTTCCATTCATATTTCCATTAACATTTCCATTCATATTTCCATTAACATTTCCATTCATATTTGAATCTTCCTCATTAAACAAACTATCATTTTGTAAGTTCATTTTGGAAAACTCTTCCTTATTTACATCTCTTAAGACAAATATAAAATATGGTAGAGAAAAATTATTCTCATCAAAATTGTCTTTACCAGAGTCTTCGCTATCTGTATTAGAGGAATCGTCTTCGCTATCTGTATTAGAGGAATCGTCTTCGCTTACATCTGATGACAAATTTGTATTTGTTTCGCCATCAATTATATGTAATGTATCTTCATCATTTTCTATGTCTTCCTCATTTTTATCACTATCGTGATTATCTTTACTTTTGTGATTATCTTTACTTTTGTGATTATTTTTACTCTTGTGATTATCTTTACTCTTGTGATTATTTTTACCCTTGTGATTACTTATACTCTTATGATTACTTATACTCTTGTGATTACTTATACTCTTGTGATTACTTATACTCTTATGATTACTTATACTCTTGTGATTATTTATACCCTTGTGATTATTTATACCCTTGTGATTATCTTCACTTTTGTGATTGTCCTTAGGAGAAAGTACATTTTTCATATTCTTCAAATCAAATTGATCACCTTCATTCTTACCACTTTGCAGGTGCTCATATTTCTTTCTTCTCTTTCTCAGATTTTCTCTAATGTTTTTTATTATATCATAATAAGAAGCCAAGACATAAAACATATCTAAGCAATTTTCTTTACTTATATGTAAAATTACTATATTCGAAAAATAGAAGGAAAGCGTTATAAATTTATTTATATTATTTTGTAAGCCTTGCTTTTCATTAGAATATGCACCTTGTTCGGAAGTAATCTTTTCATAATCTAAATAAAGATAATTAATTTTATTTTGATTCCTTGTAATATATGCATATATACAATTTTCTTCTGTACTGATTTCATTTGTAAATTTATTAATTTCATTATCATTAATAATATAATTTGAAAAGGTAGAAGAGCCACATTTTTTCCCTATATTACTAATAACTACAGTATTTTTATATTTTAATTTTTTAAATATCTTTTTAAATTCTTTATTAATTTTTAAAGTATTATATTTATTATTTAAAAGATCATTATTTAAGTTTTCTTTATCATACACGTTATTTGTATCGTTTTGTTTTCCTGTTTTTGTATCATTCTTATGAATTTCATGGTTTGTATTTAAATTATTTTTTAAAGAATATACAAATAACTTTGGTTTAGGTGTATATATATCAGTAGTATATTTATATATATCTAATAAATCATCATTATACAAATTACAAATTTTTGTGTTCCTCTTATATAAATTTGATATGTTGCTATTCCTATTTTTATCATGTACATGATCACAAGTTTTATCATTTATATTTTTTTGAAAATAAGATGGATATTTATGTTGATTTAATTTATAATCGTATAAAATTTTATCATATAATTCTGTTTCTCTTTTGTAATTTGTATATCTTGGTATATTATTATATTCATTTTCCTTATTTGTATGAATACCATTTTGATTAAGAGTCCCTGCTCGACATCTCGTACCATCCTTACTATTATATCTATTAACATCAATATTATTATTATTATTATTATTATAAGAATTTCTCACCATATCCTTTTTGTAGTTATAATCTCCCAAATGATTGTCTCCATACATTAAATTCATACGATTATAAAAAATATCCTTTCTATCATTTGTTAAATTACTATTATTAGAATTACGTTGATCAAACATATTTTCATAATTTTGTTCATATTGATGTAATAAATAATCATATATATCATTTTCATATATTTTATTATCGTATATTGAATAATTTTCTTTTTCTTTTTTACACATTTCTTTATAGGGATCATAATGATTTTTAACAGAATAATATACAACTTTTTTATTTTTATTATAATCATATACCTCAAATAAATTATTATCTTTATCTCCTTCAGTATTTTCCACTACATTTTGATGATCATCATTCACATTATTCACATTATCATTTATCTTTTTATTTTCATAGTAACTATTTCTAATATCTTGCATGGGAATATTATTTGTTGTCATATCTGAAGGAATCACACTCTTGAAATGGTTCATATTACGAATACCATCAATATTGTTCTTACTTTCAATATTATTCATGTTGAAATGTTCGTTACCTTGGTGGTTATCAATATCTTTACCAACCATATTATTTTGGTTATCATCACTCTTCTGTTTATTATCTATGTCAAATTTATTCGATTTCACTGAACTTCTCTTAACACTAGAATGCCTTGAAGTCATATAAGCTTTATCTTGAAGATGATAATTATCCTCCTCAAGATGCTCATCATTTTCTTTCATTTTATTATATACTATACTTTTCCCATCACTTAAAAAAGGAACTGATGATATACCATCCATATATTCTCCTTTTTTAAAGCCTTTCATAACCACATTATTTTCATCATAAACATTTTGATGATTATATAAATCTTGAACGAATTTATTTGATATAACATTATTAATATCACACTGCTCTACAATCTTTTCAAAAGGCAAAATGTTAGTTAAATTCTTTTTATTATTATAATCATTACTAATGCTGCTAGTGTCTTTTATTTTTTTTATTTTAAATTTATTTGTATTAAACAAATTTTCCAACGGATCTACATAACCATAACTTCCTTCATCGTTAACCACGCTATTTACAGGATAGATATTTTTATCGGTGGTTATCTCAGAAAAATGTCTATCATTATTTATCATGTTATTGTTCAAATTATATTCCATCATGTTATTGTTCAAATTATATTCCATCATGTTATTGTTCATGTTATATTCGATCATGTTGTTGTTCATGTTATATTCGATCATATTATTGTTCATGTTATTGTTCATGTTATATTCGATCATGTTGTTGTTCATGTTATTGTTCATGTTATTGTTCATGTTATATTCGATCATGTTGTTGTTCATATTATTATTCAAGTTATATTCCCTCAAATAATTATAGTCGAACATATTATTTCCGTAAGAACTTTTTTTCTCTTGTATGGTTTGTACCCGGTCAACGGGCCTAAACACACTACTACCATTAACATTAACGTTTACATTCATATTTACATTATTTTCCATATTATTATTTTCATATATGGGAGAAATGTTTTCATTATTAGGCATATATTCTCTTTTTCCTTCATTAAAAAACATTCCATTTTCATATAGTTGGTTATTATTTCCGCCGGTGCTTATGTAACTTATTTTTTTTATACTTTCAACATCTCTCATGTTGTTTAGAGATTCCATAGGTTTGTTTTTTAAAATACTACCTTTGCTATTTATATCTGGAGGGTAAAATTCCACTGATTTTAGTTCTGGTCGTATGGATGACATGTTGCTGTTTTTTAAAAAAAAAGGGGGGTGGGTTCTAAAATTTAAATGAGCACATATATATATATATATATATATATATGTAATATGTACCTTATATGTGTGTTAAATATAACATATATGTATTTTATATATTTACTATATATATATATATATACACATTTATTCAATATTTTAAAAGTAGACAAAATTCAAAAATGACAATCACTTTATGGGGTGAACAAAATATATATATATATAATATATATATATATTAATATAGATACAATGTATATATATGAATATAAAATATTATGGCAATATAATAAAAATAGTTATTCACTTTAAATAAATAAAAAAAAAAAAATTGGACAAAGAAAATATAGCTGTGCACATATTATTTAAATGTAAACATGTTATATATTTATAAGATAAAATATATCATATTTTTTTTTTTTTTTTTTTTTTTTTGTTTATTTAAAAAAAGTCTCCTTTAAAAAAATAAACTGAAATAATAAAATAAATAAATAAATATATATATATATATATATATATTATAATTTTTTTTTTTTTTTTTATATATTATTTATTTTATTTTTAAATTTGAAAAAAAAATTATAATATATTTCAAACTGTTCTCACACACGAAATTAGAAATGAAAAAGAAAATTTCTCCTTGTTCTAAATATTTCTCATGTTTACATTTTTTTTTACAAAAAAAAAAAAAAAAAAAAAAAAAAAAATTTTATGTTAGATAAAAAGACAATTTTATTATATATATTGAATATAATATATATATATATATATATTTTTTTTTTTTTTTTTTTAAAATATAATTTTTACAAAAATACAATTATTTTCCATTTAATTAAATTTTCTTTTATATTTTACACTGTGCATATTGTTTTATTTTAATTTATTGTACATTGTTATCAAGTGCACGCATGAAAAAATAAAAAAAAATAAAATAAAAAAAAAAATAAAAAAAAAAATAAATAAACGTACTATGTGTAATAATATATATAAATATAATACATATATATATATACATATTATATATACATATATACATATTCGTATATATATATAATATGAATATTCCTCCCTTGAGTATTTATTATATACACTATATTATATATATGGATATACGACATATTAATATATCTAAAGGTATTATATAATATGTTTATATATATATTTATTTATTTATTTATTATAAATAATAAAATAATTTATTGTGTTACATATCTTATTTTTCTTCACATCAAATTAATAATAAATCTTTGTTTTTAAAAAAAGAATTATATATATATATATATATATATGTATATAATATAGTATTATATTATTTGATACATATATTTACACATGTGTAATATTTAAATTGTATAAATATCTTCATGTTTTTGAATCCTATAATAAATATTGAAATAATTATTTATGAACAGATATTTATAAAACAAACAAACAAATAAATAAATAAATAAATATATATATATATTATATATATATCAATTTTTATAATATATAAATCTTTTTATTTTTTTATTTTTTTATTTTTCTTGTTTTTTTTTTGTTGTGCTTAATATATATATATATATATATATATATATATATATATAGAAAATATTTAACACATATATATATTACACTTAAATAAGACAAGAAAAACTGTGCTATATATATTATATAATATAGCTTAAAATTTTTAAAAACTTCATGTTTTCCATCATTATTATAATATATATATATATTTATATAATGTATAACATATAACATAAAATATATTATATATATTTATATTTATAAATATTATTCATTTGTTAATTTTTTTTTTTTTTTTATAAAAACAATGCAATAATGAAAAGAAAGAAGAAGAATTCTATAGGACTTTGCAACTGTTCATTTGATGAATTTCAAGGTAAGATCATTACGAAAATGGAGAGAAAAAATTATATATATAAAAAAAAAAAAAGAAAAAATTATATATATACATACATATATATATATATATATATATATATATATATATTATATATATGTTTATATATTTATTTATTTTTATACCTACACAATTATAATTTATATAATTCATGTTTTATATTTACCTTTCAGAGGGCGTGGAGTTTATTAAAGAAACAGATTCTATATTAGATGACGACATTTTTCTTATATTAAAGCGCGTTTGTTCTTTTCTGTTTTATTGTGTTAAGAATAACAAATTTGATTGTTTAGAAAATTATGATAAGCTAAAAAAATTTTGTAATAAAAGATCTAAAAGAGAATCTGTGCAATATAAGGACAGGAAAGAAGAGAATATAGATGATGAAAAATACCCAAGTACTAGTAAAGACAAAGATGATAATATAAATGAAACTTATGTATATTCGAGTGTGAAGAAAATATCTACAAATCATAATATTTATAATAGATTCTCAAAAGATGAAGGGGTTACCACCATATTACAAGATGAAAATAACAACATGAAAAATTTTATGGAACATGAAAAAGAAATCAAAAAAAAAAAAAAAATTTTTAGTCATAAAGATTTAATTATAATTAAAAACATAAATAGATTACTCTTAAATAAAATAATAGATAATTATGTAGGATATTCTTGGTTATGTTTAATTTTGCTGGAATATCTTAATGTATTAGATTCCTACATAAAATATCAAGAAGACATAACTAAAATGAAAAAGAAAGAAAATGAAAAAAACGATCATACTCTTCTAATAAATGAAGAAGAAGAAAAAAAACAACAAGAAAAGGATTATTACGATATTTTTTGTAAAAAGGAGTTGACATATGTTATAAAAGAATTAGAAAAACTCAAAGAAGCCAAGGAACAAAATTTAAATAAATATATGTCCAAAAAAAAAAAAATTAATAACAATAATAATAATAATAATAATAATAATGTGTCTCTGTATGTATATGAGAAAAAAAAGAAAAAGGAAAAACAAATAAATATACAAAAAAGTAAATATACCAACTATCTATTTTGTTATTACGACAATTTTATACATTGTGATAAACATGTAGTAGATAAAAAAGAAAATGAAAAAATTATATATTTGAATGATTATGATAATGATAGTTACAAGTGGATATTCGACGAATCTAAAAATGATGATGAAGAAGATAAAAAGGAAGATAATCATGAAGATGAACAAGAAGATAACCAACACGATGAACAACATGGTAAATACAAAACGTTTGATGAACTTACCGTCAGAGAAAAAAATTGGTATCAGGACAGAAATTATTATAATAACAACAATTATTACAATGATCAAATGAATAATTATGATCATACAAACGAAAAAATATACATGAATACACAAGAATATCCCCAAGGTGAATTTAGTGAATACACTCCTTTAAATAAGAATAAAAGAAAACTTTCAAACGTATCTGAAGAGGGAAATAAAAATATTTATAAGAAAAAAAAAGTGTCATGGGGAAAGCGAGAAAATGTACTTGATAATGATGTAGATAGGAATTATGATGAAAATGGAAATAGAATAAAAAGAAAGAATTTAAAAAAAAAGAAAAAAAAAACAAACAAACTTGAAGAATTAGAAAGTATGATGAAAAAGGAATATAAAAAATATAAGAAGAATGGAAAAAAAAAAAAAAAAAAAAAAAAAAAACAAAAACAAAAACAAAAACAAAAACAAAAACAAAAACAAAAACAAAAACAAAAACAAAAAACAAATAAATATAATAATAACAATGAACATTACCATTATTTATATAAGGCGCTATGTGATTTTCTGTCAACTAAATATAAAACAAATAAATTATTAAAATACATGGATGAAAATAGAGATATGTATTCGTGGAAGCCACCTTCATTTTATTGGAAAATCTTAAGAAATCAATATGTAGTAAAAGAAATATTGAAACTATATGAAGAACGGTATTTAGACCCCTTTTTATCATGTTTATATGAAGATTTTATGAATAAATTTTATTTTGATGATAATGAAAAAGAAAATACTAATAATATTACAACATATACCAGTAATTTTAATATCTTTACTTTAAGAATAAGTGAAGAGATACAAAAATTTTTATTATTAAAAGAACCAGAAGAAGAAGAAGATATTTTAAATATTTGTAAAAATATTTGTGTAAGTGAGAATTCCTATATATATGCACAGCTTATATTAGAATATATTTATAGGAATAATAATGATAATAGTATGAGAAGATTGTCTCAATATTTATGTTTGTATATATTATATAAAGATATTAATATATATAATATATGTAATAACTATTTTTCAAATGTTATAGAAAATGAAATAAGTATATCCTATTTAATATTTAAAATTAATAATCTGCATAATTATCATTGTTTATATAATATTTTTAAAAATATCTATATGATAAGAAATAAAGGATGTATGCATATTAATAACACGGATATTATTAATCTATATAATTCTATATTGAGGGTACTAAAGGTATTCAATGGTCAAAAGTTGTTACTCTTTGATTCCACATATATGTTTGATGATATGAATAGAAACGAAAGATTAATGAATAGGGATGAGCATGTGCAAACAAATAATAGTATTTATTATAAAAACGGTGGTTATGATAAATTACCAGAAGACAATAATTGTGGTGATATCCATGGTGATAATCATTCTAATGATATATTTTCGTATAACGAGAGCAGCTTCTTGAATTATCCATCCAATTTTTCTGATGAAAACAGAAGTACCTTGGAGGAGTATACAAGAAGATGTTCAATAAATAAAATAAATGAACATAATTTACCTAAAGAAAAAAATATATCAACTTATACTGATAAAATGGATGCCAAAATAAATGATAAACAAAATAATGACAAAATGGATTTAGCGAATAGTGAGCAGAATTATTTGGAAGGTGATTTAACAAGTGATATGTATGAATGTACAGAAGAAAAGGTTATAGATAAATTAAATATGGATAAATTAAATATGGATAAATTAAATATGGATAAATTAAATATGGATAAATTAAATATGGATAAATTAAATATGGATAAATTAAATATGGATAAATTAAATATAGATAAATTAAATATAGATAAATCACATACAGATAAATCATTCATAAATTCTGAAAGTTTTAATTTCAGTGAAAATAAAATAAAAAGTGGTGTGAGCGAATTTTTATTACCTTCAGCATCACAATATGGAAGAGAGAATTATAATTATGATAAAGAATTTCTGAGAATAAATATTTATGCTGAAAAGATTCCACTTATACATATGAGAGATATTATATTTATTAATAATTTAATAAATATATTTGTAAACAATAATAATTTATTTTCTAATAATATGTATAAAGTCTATGGAAAGGTTCTCATATTTTTAACTACATATTCACCATATGAATATGTGTACAACCAATATTACTCTTCCTTTTTTGAAAAGAAAAAGAAAAAGAATTCTTTTAAAAAATATTGTACGTCATTTTTTGATATTTATGATGATAGGATGATGGTTGGTACGAAAGACAAGAAGAAGAATAAGAAAAAGAAGAAGAAGAAAAATAAAAATAAAAATTATAACAATAATAATAATAATAATAAAATTCTTGAGGATGATGAATATGTTGATAATATATATTATAACAATACAAATAATGACCATCAGTCATATGAAAAATCAAATGAAAGTAGTTTTTCTAACGATACAGATAATGAAGAAGAAAAAAAAACAGACAGTATATTAAACGTCAAAAATAATAATGATGATAATTATACAATAAAAAAAATGAACCCTGAAAAAAAGATAGAAAATAATTGTCTTGATGAATTTAATAATGCCTTAATAACAAATGGAAAGGATAATATAATCGGTTTAAAAGATAATACAGGAGATGAAGAAAAGACAAATTTAAATAACATGAGTGACAAGAATTTATTAATACAAAATCAAATAAATGAACATGAGGAAAAGAACATGAAAGAGTGGGATGATAATAAGAAAAAGAATTCAAAAACGATTTGTTCAATTAAAAATATTATAGATCGAAATAAAAAGGAAGAATATCCTAATAATATTGATGATCTTTTTGAAATTAAAACAGAAGCTAAATCTTGTCATGAAATAAAAAGTAGTGTATTTCTTAATATTAAAAGTAAAAAAAAATTAAAAACTAATAAAATAAATAAAAAAAAAAAATATTATTTTTATAAATTATTCCATAAATTTAGAATGTCATATAATCATTTTATTAAATATACACAAAATGAAATTTTCCATATATATGAAATAATACATGGAAATTATTCAGATGTACAAAAAGATAAAATGTTAATAAGAAAAATAAATAGTAATTTAGCAGCATCTATTATTTATAAATATATTTATAATAATATATATGAATATATTAATAACTCAAAAATTAATTTAATATATCCTAAATTTATTCTTTTAAAATATATTGTCGATAAATATCCTCAAAAGAGATATTTAACCCTACACTTTTTAAAGTAAAAAAAAAAAAAAAAAAAAAAAAAAAAGTTCAAAGGATTTTTTATTTATTTCTATTATTTAATGTAAAAGTTATATATATATATATATATATATATTTACATTTTAGGGAGTTATATATATTTATCATTGAAAAGGAAAAGGCCTTAGAGGAATATGTAGAATTAAGGGGGAATATAGTTTTATTTATTGTATATATGATAAGATATGAAAATATGTTTTGTTATGTAGTAAATATTATTAAAACAATGGTAAGACATTTCTCATTATTTGTATTATACTTCAAATGATCAAGAGAAAAAATGTGTAATTATTTTTATCTACGTAATAAATGTTTCAAATCATTATATCATTATATTATTATATCATTATATTATTATATCATTATATTATTATATCATTATATCATTTTATAATATATATATATATATATATATATATATATATTTTTTTTTTTTTTTTTTTATAGATATATGTTTTGGATAAATCACTCATAAGATTATTCATAATGAAAACCCTAACATATTGTGCCCCACCTTATGATTTAATGTTTTGTCAATGTCTTTTAAATTTTATTTATTCAGTTTTAAAAAAAGGTATTATAGGGGAAACAAACTAGACAAAATGTATTTACATATATATATATATATACACATGTTCGATGTATATATTTATATTTATTTTGTTTTTTTAGAAGGTATATATTACAAAGACGAATTTAAAAAAATAATAAATAAATTCCTGGATGAAGTTGCTAATATGCATCACATGTATCAGAGTTCCAAAACTAAAGAGGTATAAAAATATATGAACATGTTCATATTTTATTTTTTTAAATATAAAAAGAAATATATATATATATATATATTTTTTTTTTTTTTCTTAACGACAGCTGTTCATTTTAAGTAATTATATTAGGGACCATATGATCCAATCAGAAATGGAAACACAACCATGTTAATTTATTTTCCCTAATATATATATATATATATATATATATATATATATATGTATTTATACATATATATATATTTTTTTTGTCTTTTTAATTCATTGGAATAATTAATATGAAAACACTCTTTTGTAATCCATAATATGCATTAGAAAAAAGAAAAATATATATATTCATATTTAATATATATTTCTTATTTTATAAAAAAATATTATAGACATTTATGAAAATTAAGAGACCCTATTTCATTTCCATTTTACCTAATTTTTTTAAGTATATTTATCATTATTCAAATTAAATGTTATATAAATATATATATATGTATATATTTATATATATATGTATTTTTATTTATTTATTCATTCATTCATTCATTCATTCATTTGTTTAATTATTTTTTTTTTAATTAACTATAATATAACGTAACGATTTAATTTTTTTTTTTCTTTTATGATTCTTGTAAAATATAAAAGGTGTATATAATACACACGTGTGATTATAATTGTACTTTAATGTAAGAATGAAACTATGATAAAAAAAAAATGAATACAAAAAAAGAACATATATATATATATATATATATAATATGTTTGTCATTATATTTTTGTTTTGTGTCAATATGTTTAAATATATTGTACGCACGTATGTTTTTAAAGTTTTAAAGATTTAATTTTTCCAGATAAAATAAGCGAATTATTTTTTATGTATTATTTTTGATTTTTTTGATTTTTTTAATTTTTTTGATTGTTTTTCCCTATACATAAAATTAATAAAAACCTTGAAGATTTATATGAACCTTAACATTATAAGCATTATTTTATATTATCTGCATAAGTATCTGTATTACTTTTTTGTACCATCCTAATTTCATATAAATTATTATTATCAGGAATAGGAGGAGTAGTATAATATTTTTTAAATTTTCCTTTATGTAAGATTTTTTCCTTACCATAATATATTAATGGTTTCATATTTATAATATTTTCAACATGACTATTATAAACATTATTATTATTAATATTATTATTATTAATATTATTAATATTATTATTATTGTTGAAATATATATTATTTGCATTGCTGTTCATAGTTTCTTTTTGGATTATTTTTTTTATTTCATTTATTTCTTTAACGAATAATATTCTCTTTTTATTTGCCTCTGTATATTCATTAGAGGTATAAATATTTGTATTATCACCTTGATCATTTATTATTACTTTTTTTTGTTTCTCATTATTTGTATTCACATGATATAAATTGTTATAAACATTTTTTTGAGAAATCATATTATAACTTTGTTCATGTGATATTATATGTCCATTATTTTCATCTACCTTTTTATCAATATGACAAATGTTATGTGGTAATAAATTGAATGAATGTTTTTCTTTTTTTCCTTCTACATCGTTATGATTTATATCTTCTTGTATATTTGTATGGTTTGTATTATTATTAAGAAGGTTACTATTTTTTCCATAATATATTAAATTTTTATTCATGTTACTGCTTGGTAAAGAAGATAGATTTAAATCATAAGATAAGTTATTTTTTTCATTGGATAAATGCGAGTTATCATAAATGGATGCATACTGAATATCATAATTACAAAAAAGATTACTATTATTATTATTATTATTATTATTATTATTGTTGTTGTTATTATTGTTGTTTTTATCATTATTATTATTGTTGTTGTTGTTTTTATTATTATTATTATTATTATTGTTGTTGTTTATATTATTATGTGTTATATCCAATTTATTGTCTGACGTATACATACTATTTACCACACTGTTTTTATTATTCATCATTTCATTTTTTTTATCAAATAATATATTTAAAAAATTATTTACGTCGTGTCCTATTTTATTCAAGTAATAATCATTATTAGTTTCATTCATTTTATTGTATTTATTATTTTCGCTCTCATTTTTTATATTATGTAAAGATGACAAAGATTCATTTTTATTTATATCACATATACTCGTATTATTAGATTTATCTTGAATATTATTCTCGTCATTGTTACTATTTAATATATTATTATATATATTTTTCATATACATATTTTCTACTATATCCTCTTCTTTATTTGTTTCTTCACACATATTGTCAGAACATTTTTTTCCATGTAAATTTTGTATGTCTTCTTTTGTATTTTTATTTAAACCTTTGAAAAACGATTTATTCATGTTCATGAGTATTTCTCGTTCTATATTATTATAACATGGTTGTTCATTTAAAATTATATTATTATTATAATTACCATCATTATTATTTTCATCATTTTCATCATTTACATCATTTTCATCATTTTCATCATTTTCATCATTTTCATCATTTTCATCATTTTCATCATTTTCATCATTTACATTATCAACATTTTTGTTCACATAACCAACCATCTCTTCAGCAATTTTTTTCTCTTCGTGTGGTAATTTCAATAATATATTAGGCTCATTCGGATAAAAACATGGATTTAAATTTACCGGTATAAATTGTTTTATTTCTTCGTCCTCATTTTTCATTTCATAATTTTCAACATCAATATAATTATCGCCTTTATCTTTCCCATTCTGTAGAATATCTTTAAGAAAATATGAATTAAAAATTGCATCAAAATATATATGTCTATTTTGATAAAACGAATTTTTTTCAATATCATCATTATAAAGGCACAGGGAATTGTCTTCACGTTTGTTATTTTGAAATTGATGATTTGTATTATTTATATAATTTATATTATTTATATTATTTGTATTATTTATATTATTTGTATTATTTGTATTATTTGTATTATTTGTATTATTTATATTATTTATATTATTTATATTATTTATATTATTTATATTATTTATATTATTTGTATTATTTGTATTATTTATAGTATTCTCTTCATGTATTAAATTATGAAATATATAATCCCTCTTGTTTAAATTGTATGATCTGTTTTGTTCTTCTTTATTTTTTTCATCGTTTGTTTCCCCAGGTAGTACAAAATTACAGCTTGTATATTTATTCTTATTATTATGAAGATTATTTATATTATGATCCATTTGAACCTCATTCATTTTGTTATTTATATTAGATGAATATGAATTGTTAATATTCGGAATTAAATTTTTTATTAATGAATGGCTAGCTACATCTGTAGGATATGTATTTCTTTTATTCATATTAAAATCAAAATGATCTATTCCATATTGTATAGAGTTAATTCTTTTTTCATCATTAGATAAAAAATCTTTTTCTATGTATGATTTATTATTATTTGATATTATATTATCATCGAAATTGTAATTATTTTCATACATATGTATTAATAAATTTCTTTTTTCATTTTTATTCTGATCATAAAGAATATTGTTCATATATTCTTTGTGTGTTTCATTTTTAGTTGTTTCTTCAAGTTTCAGTAGAACGTTGGTATGAATATTATTTATTTTTTCTACACTATGATATGAATAATTTATATCCATTTGTTCTTTATCTATATTATGTGGATATGAATTATATTCTTGATGATCATTCTTATGATGTTGGAAATTCATATAACTGTTGGTAGCTACATGACTTCCCCCCATGATTATTGGTAAGGAATATTTTTTAATGCATTCTTTATTTTGTATATTATTTAAAGATAAATATTTATTTTGTAATGTGCTATCATTATTATCTAGTGGCATAATAAATTCTTGTATTTTACAATTACTATTATTATAATAATTATTATTATTACCATTATTATTATTATTATTATTATTAACATTGTTAGCATAATCATTATTGGTTTGATAAGTCAAAAAAGCATTATCATAATCATCATTATCATCATTATCATCATTATCATCATTATCATCATTTTCATCATCATCATTATACATTTTATTATTGTATTTCTTTTTTGTTTCTTTCTTTTCATTGTTCATATTATTCACTCTATGTTCTACATTTATATCATGGATAACATATCTGTCTTCAACATTTAGTCCATATCCCTCTATATTATTATCATTATATAACGTACACTTCTCTATGTTTGTTAAATTTTTATTTTGAGAATAAAAAAAATAACATTTCATTTTACATGCACAACTAGCCTTTCCAGTGTACAGAATTTTTTTTTTTATTTTCTTCAAAATATTATGTCCATGATTATATAATTCAATATGTTTAATCATTTTAACAACACTCAAACAAATATATTTACACCTCAAACAGTTGAAATATTTATCTTTTTTTAAAGCATCTAATTGCTTAACTCTATGGTTTTCCGAAATAATATGTTCTGCAAAAGTATACACACATGTAAATAATAATAAACATATATTACATCGATAAACAAATATATATTCATTCTTTAATTCGTACACATTATTTGTGCATTCCTCTATCTTGTCGTCATTAGAACTGTTATTGCTTTTACAACTTAAAAGGGATGGAATAGCCATGCTGATTTTATAAACAAACAAATAAATAAATAAACAAACAAACAAATAAATAAACAAACAAGCAAATAAATAAATCAACAAATATTATTGGGATAATAAAATATTAATGATTAGTCTTGTTTAAGGAAAAAAAAAAAAAAAAAAAAAAAGGAATATAAATTATTAAAAATAAGTTTTATTATATATATATATGTATATATGTATATGTCAATGTTAGAGGCTTAATCTTTAAAATGTTTTCATGTATATAAATATACATAATTTTTTACACTGTATTCACTTTATAAAACAAAAAAAAACAAAATCAGGAGTATATAAGAATGTAACATATACATTTATGTACAATAAATTTAAAGATCAAAGTAATGAAATACAATAATAATGAAAAATGTATAATTCCTATATTTTCAAATGTTTAATTAAATGTCTAATAAAATATATCAACGTTTGTTTAATTTTCTCAGTTAATGTATAAAAAGAAAATCATTAAAAAAAAAAAATATATATATATATATATATATATATATGTGTAAAGAATAAAATGAAATAACACATGAGTTTTTTATAAATAATATTATGACAATTATATAAAGTATTATAATGTTTAATTATTATCATAATATATATAACTTGTTTAAAATTTTTCTTCTTTTTTCTTCTTCTTTTTAATAAAAATGAAAAGACAAAAAAAAAAAAAAAAAATTTTCTTTTTTATAAATAACATTCAAACTGCTTTATTTTAAACAGTATATGATGTGTATATGTATATAATTTATTTTTTTAATTTTATTACATATTATTTAAAAAAAAAAAAGAACACATAAAAAAAACAACTACTTTTCTCGACAATATAAAAATTCTGTCCGTATGTGCTAACATGCATGCAATATACAAGAAAAAAAATATATACATACAATAATATAAATGAATATAAAATAACATATTTTAATGAAAAACGTTACAAAGAATCATTTGAATGTGTTTACAAAAAGTTATAATTTTTATTATATTTTTAAAAGAGTTCTTTTTTTTTTGGCTTTTAATCTAAATATTTAATATTTAAAATGTAAAAAAATAAAAATACACCACTATGTTATGAGTTAAGCCTTGAAATAAGAAATTATTGTATTGTTCTCATATATTTATAATATATATATATAATATACATGTGCCAAAAAATAAATGTTGCTTAAACGGTTGATTGGAATTATATATTATTATAAAAGGGGAAAGTAGACCCTATATATATATATATATATAATATATATATATTTTAAGGCAAGATTAATATAATACATTCGACAGCTTTTATATTATTTAAAATGAAACGTTTTATTAACACATACTTTTTTATGGAAATCCTTTAAAAGCATTTTTATGAAACATTATTCTTTTATTTAAAATAAATTATTTTTGTTGCTCATTTTTATATGCAGCTAATAAATTCGCATATACATACATATATATAAATATATAAATATATATATATATATATAAATATATATATATATATATATTAATTTTAAGGAATTAAAAAAAAGAAAAAATTCAAACAAAAAAAAAAAAAAAAAAAAAAAGAAAAAAAATAATAATAATAATAATAATAATAATAATAAATTATTTATACATGTATATATCAAATTAAAATATAATTTTATGTAAAAATAAAAAAAAAAAAAAAAAAGACAATTCAGTAATACATATATATTATAACATATATATATTATTAAAATATATACTATATATAAAAAAAAAAAAAAAAAAAAAATTAATAATTAAAATAATGATATGTTGAGAAGAGGATTGCACATGTTGGTACTATTTTTACTAACCTGGGAAAGATACCAATGTAGAATCCTTTAATTCCATGTCTTTTAAAAATAAGTTTGGATATAGAAAATATATTATAATTATTATGATTACTTAATTTAAAGTAATTATAATATTTATAGTTATATGTATTACAACCATATTTACTAGATCCATATTTATAATATATAGATCTATGGTTATTATGTGCAAAATTATTAACTTTAACATCACATATATATTTATTATTATATAAATTATTCTGACAAATATTATAGAAATTATAAGTTTTATTCTTTGTATACATATCATAATTTTTAATTTTTTTATAATCAAAATCACTTTTATGAATAATATCAATACATCTTGCTTGTAAATTTGTCTTAATAATATCCAAAGGATGTGTAATAAAAGTAGTAATAGTACTACTCAAACAACCACATATAAATGGATATACAAATTTTTTAACAAAATTTTTCCTTTTTTCATATTCAGCATCTTGCTTTTTTATATAACTAACAAAATATTCATTCAGCGACCAATATATAGCAGAGAAAGGTATATCCCTAACAAGAGTCGATGTTATTCCTTTATATAAATTAATTTTTACTTTTCGATTTTGTTTATCTTTAAATATATCAAAAATACTTACTTTATAGCTATTACAAACATTCGCTTGAATATTTGTTTTATATAATTCCAAAGGAGACGTAACTATTATGGATATAAACCGAGAAATAGTTGCACTCAAATAATATGGAATACCTTTATCTTTTAGTTCTTCATATACGTAAAAAAATAAGGTATTATTTATAACGTATAGATTTGTCGTTGAAACAAGGCCTAACAAAATAAAATAAATCAAAATGAATTTAAACAAATATACACACATAAATATCATCATATTTAAATATATATATATATTTTTTTTTTTTTTTTTTTTTTTTGAATAATTTATATGCACTATTATAAATTACCTCTATATATAGCCTTAATCCCATAATTATTATATATATTTTTAAATGTCTGATAATAAAAAGAGTTGAATTTTATAAGTTTGTTCTTTTTTTTCTTTGTTATTTTTTTTACAATGTATTTCTTGTCAAAACTTATGTTATTATTATACTGTATGTAGTTCTTTATGACATCAAGGGGTGTGCATATAAGGCTAACAAAAACACCTTTAGAACAACATTAAAAGGAAAAAAAAAAAATATATATATATATAT
>NC_004318.2:347500-367500 GCF_000002765.6 Plasmodium falciparum 3D7 | reverse complement strand
ATAAAAAATTTATACACTTGAAAAAATAAAATATATAATATATATATAAGCTTTAATAATTAATTTAATTATTCTAATAATTGAGCATAAAATACATTAGAAATAAATATAAGAAATATAAATGTAAATATACATATATATATTAATCCATTTAATTCGTTAATTATTAACTGTTGTTTGCTTTTTACAATTTGGACAGAAATAAATAATCGTTGATCCTTCATCTGCACTTCTTGTTTGTATATTTATAAAATGTAAAAAGTCATTTCCACAATCTAAACATTTTTCATATGTGATGTTATATGCAGTTTTTTCTTCTTCTTTAAATAATGATGTATTTTTATTAAATGATGTAATTTTATTTTTCCAATAATCCTTTTTATTTTTATCGAATATATATTTTTCCCTATAAGAATATAATTCTATATAATTTTCATTATTATTAAACTGGTTAAATAATATTTCTATATCTCCCAATACTGATCCACAATATATACACTTAATAATATCATATGAAAATTCATTATGATTTTTAATATTTAATAATTGAAAATATTTCATAAATAAATACATATAATCATCATAATTATATATATATCCACATGTTTTACAATAGGATTGTTTATTTTTTTGAATATTTTTATTCTTCAAATCATATTGTGTTATTTCTGTTGCATTTTTAGCTAGTCGCTCAATATCATAATATTTCTTTCCTGTTAATATTTGACATAATTCATCATTCTCTATATTTATTTTATTTTTATATGATTTAATAAAATAATTTAATAACTCTTCTGATGTTATTTCATCTTCTTCAAAATGAACCTTTTTCTTTTCTTTATTAATATTTTCTAATTCTTGACTTAATTTCTTCGTATTTTTATTTTTATTTTTATCAGTATCAGCATTCAAATCTATATTCGTATCTTTATTTTTATGTCCATCTTTCCTTTTTTCTTTCTTTTTACTATTGTGTTTTTTCTTTATATTATTATTCTCTTCTTTTATATCACTTTTGTCATACCCTTCGTCCTCTTCATCACCACTGTGTTTACTTCTACTGTCGAACGTTTCATCATTATTTACATTTTTATTAAATAAAAACTTACTTGTAAAAAACATTATATTTGCATAATATTTTTTACTTAAGAGGGAAAAATGAAATTATATAAAATATTATAAATATAGTATACTTAAATATGATGGTTCTTAAAGGTTATTCATAATTATAGAGATATATATCTATATTTCTTTATATTTTATAATTCTAAATAAATATTATTTTTGCTTAATTTGAAAAAATATATATATATATATATATACAAATATATTTATATGTATATTTTATTTTTTATGTCCCATTTAAAAATATATTTTGTTAATAACATCCTTAATTTTGCTAAGAATGCATTAAAAAAAAAAAAAAAAAAAATTTCAACTTAAAAAATATTACTCCATATAAAATAAATTATGATTGCATTAAAAATAAATAAAGAAAAAAATATTATAATAAAAAATGATAGATATTACTATATTTTGTGATATAAAAAAATATAAACAAATAAATATAGAAGAACAAATTTTTTTAGGGTTTTTTTAAAAAAGGATAAATGGAAAAAAAAAAAAAAAAATATATATATATATATATATATATATATATTTTATATACTTTATTATGATTGGACCATATTTATAGTAAGCATTATTTTTTTTTTTTTTTTTTTTTTTTTTTTTTTTTTGAATAAGGTATAAAAAAAATAAATAACATGGTAATATTATTACTACAGAGTATATAGCATAATGTGGGGGAAAAAATAATATATATATATAATAATATAGGAATAATAATTATTATAATATTAACATATATTAAATGTATATTTTATTTATATTACGTATGAATTATTAATTTGTATAGTAATTAATAATAAAGGTAATGTTAATCAGTGTTCTTAAGAAATAAAATAAAAAAGCAAATATATATATATATATATATATATATAATATTCATTATTTATAATTTTTTTTTTTTATGTTTTTTAAACCTTACTAAAGTTCGAAATGATATATACAAAAGAATGTAAGGTTCTAAAAAAATATAAGAGAGAACTATAATATATATTTTGCAAAAAATAGAAGAACCAATTTCCAAATATTTTACATATATATCATAGAAAAAAAAAAAAAACTTGTTATTTTTATATATTGCAAATTTTTAAATAATGTAAAAAACGAATATTTCTTTATTATCTTTCATAACCTAAAAGTATTTTAGAGTATATTGAGAAATACAAAAATATAAATCAATTAATCTAAAAAAAAAAATGAAACATATATATAGAGAGAATTTTTTGTATTTATAAATAACTGAATAAATTATTTTCCTTCATTATAATATATTTTTTTTTTTTCTGTCTGTTTAAATATAGCTAGCTTTTTTTTTTTTTTTTTTTTTTTTTTTTTTTCTACACCTAGCCAAAGCAAAATTAGTTTTTTTTTTTATTTTAGATATAATTATAATTTGTTCTTCAATTTTAAAAAAATCAATATTTAAGTAATTCGAACTTATGAGTTCTGATAATAAAGTAATAAACAATTTACAATATGAGAAATATGACAACATTGCGTTGTTCGTTGCTTTTTTGTGTGGACTCATCCTTGGGTTAGTAATAAATTACTATAAAAGTATGAAGAAAAAAGTGATAAAAATAAAGGAGGTTTGTGAGACGTTCGATTTAAAATACAAAACTGACTGTAAGATGGTTTTTTGTGTAAGAACGGGTAAGTTTTGGAAAAGAAAAATATAATAATATATATATGTGACATCTTTTTAGTTATAATTTTTATTTTATTATATATTTCATATTTATAATTTAATTTTCACTTATCACCTATATTTTTTACTCCTTCATTTATTCATTAAAGATATCAAAATGACAAAGGGGAAAATATGCTCACAATGTTGTCACGCTTGCCTATCCGTATATGAAAAAATTTTAAAAAGAAATAACAAAATTAAAGATGAATTACAACAAAAAAATAGTTTAACCTATTTTGATGTGTGGAAAAAAACTGGACAAAAAAAAATTGTTCTTAAAATATCAGTAATATAATATATGATGCAAAAAAATGAATACATGAAAAAAAAAAAAAAAAATAAATAATAAATAATTAAATAAATAAATAAATATATATATATATATATATATATATATATATATATATATTACATCCATTCTGCTATTTTATTTTATATTATTTTTTTATTATATTTTATAATTATTATTCCCTTTTTTTTGTGTGTAATTCCTAATATTATACATATTTCGTTTTAATGATTTTCTATATTTTTTTTGATTTTAGAGCTTAGAAGAAATGTTTGAAATAGAAAGCAAAGCTCAAAAGGAGAATCTTATAACGTCCATAATTGTTGATGCGGTAAAAAATAAAACAAGGAAAAAAAATGAGTTTTCTTTTTTTATTCATGATGTATAAATAAGGATTCCTATAAAGTTTATATATTTTATGTATACGTTTATACTTTTTTCACGTTTATAATTTTTTTTTTTTCTTTTTCTTCCTATTATTTAATACATATATATATAATATATATTTATTTATTTTTATTTTTTCTTTTATTTAAGGGGCGCACACAAATTGAACCTAATACAGAAACAGTCATTGCTATCGAACCAGGTATTTTATTAACATTTACATAATATATATATATATATATATATATATTTATTTATTTATTCCTCTAAAGAAATATCATTATAATTATATAATCACATTTATTTTTTTATATTTATTTATTTGCCTTATTTTATTTTATTATTTTTTTTTTTTTAGTACCTGATGAAATTGTGAATAAAATAACTGGAGATTTAAAACTTTTATAGGGTGACGAGTAATATGAAGAAATTGTTTATATTCATTTTTTTTTTTTTTTTTAAATACTTGTTTTTGTATGTTCATATTATATATAATTAGAACCATTTCATGGTTAACATATACTTTTTTTTTTATTTTATTTATTTTTTAAAATTTTTTATTAATTATTTCTCAAAGATATACGAATGATATATATTGGTAACCATATTAGGTTTATATAATATATCATGAATATCAAAATTCTTTTTAGAAACCTTTGATATTGTATTAATACTTTGTGTTTTTTGTGAATTATCTTGATGGTTTTTATTCACATGTTGGTCATTACTGATGACTTTATTTATGTTTGGTTTTATTATATTATGATCATTTAAAGGGATATTATTATTATTGTTATTATTGTTATATTTATTTTTTTTGGCTATGAGTACATAAATACTTCCAGCATTTTTGATAACTTTAAAAATTATGGAGAAGTTATTATTTTTTAAAATATCTATAGGATATCTATTTTCATAATAACCATATTCCCAAGGAATTTTTTTATTAGGATATAGTTTCAATTTTTCCAAAACATATCGAAGTGTTTTGTGATATATGATTCCTCTTTCTATAAGATAAAACTTCCCGTTACTTTTCATAACATTATAAATATTTTGTAAGCTTTCATTTACATATTCTAATGAACATAAGGTAAAGGACGAAATAACATTATCAAAAATATTAGGTTTGAATATTTTATTTTTAATATCATCTTTTATTATATATACAGAGAAAGGTGGTTTTATTTTATCAACCTTATTTTTTAATACTTTACACATTTCTTCACTTTTTTCAACGCATACTAATACATCAACATTTTTTAAATATGAAATATTACGACCAGAACCAGCACCAATCTCTAATACTATTCCTCGAATTTTTCTAAAATTTTTTCTTCGATATTTATTTATACTAGTAATCTTTTCTATAAAATCATTTTTCTCATCATATTCTTTTGCTAAAGTATCGAATATCCTTATACGAAAATTTTCATTCGGTACTTCTAAGGTTTCATCATTCAAAGGTCTATTCTTTTTATATATATAAAAACAGCTACCTATAACACTAACATTGGCAAATGTCACCCCTAATAAAACCTGGAAAAATATATTTATGGAAAGAAATAAATGTACATATATGAGCATACATTTATATATAATATATATTTTATCGTGCATATATATATATATATATATATATATATATATTTACATATTTATATTTATTTATTTGCTACCTTTTTAAAGGAAGAAAATGTGAACATAACTATTCTTTTTTTATTTTTTTTTTTTAACGTAATAACTTTTAAGAAATAAGAGAAAACAAAATATTATATAATAAAGAAAAATTATAAAAATATCAGATAAATAAAAATTATAAAGTATATAAATATTTAATTATGTATTTTACTACGTATAAATAAATTATAATCATATATACATAATATATATAAATATAATATATATATATATAATATATATATTTAATTTAATATATAATACTGTTCGTATATATTAAAATATGTAAATACATCCATAAATTTTATAACAATTTATTCTATATATTTCATTTTATTTTATTTATTTTTTTTTAAAGGAACCGCTATTTATTTTTATTCATCTGAATTAAAAAAAAAAAAAAAAAAAAAAAAAAAAAAAAAGAATACGTTTTAAATAATAAAATATTAAAATTTTTTTTTTTTTAAATATTAATTATTGTAATTATATATATATATATATATAATATAATTCTATATATTTTTTAAAATGAAGATTATTATATATAAAAAGAAAAAAAAATATGATAAATAATGGAAAGATATCAAGAAAAAAGTTTCCACTATATAATATCAGAAAACTTTTCTTAGGAAGGAAACTTTTTTTGAATAAGTTCAAAAGATCTTTTTGTATTCAAGAAGGAGAATTAATAATCAAAACAAAAACAAAAAATAAAAACAACCGAACAGGTATTGAAAAAATGAAATATAAATTAACGAAATTATATGGTCGTAAAAAATATTATGATAAAGTTAAGAAAATTAAATTATGTAGTAAAAGGAAAATAATAAAACATAAAAAAAAAAGTACTATGCTAATTAACAAAGAATTACAAAATGATAAAATTTTTAAAACTGAAATGACTAGTAATAATAATAATAATAATAATAATAATAGTGATATTAATAATAATAATAATCATCATCATAATAATCATGATTATAATAAAAATGAAAAAGTAAAATGTAAGTATAGCATTTGTAACAAGGAGGATAGTAATAATAAAGAATCCTATACAAACCATATTATTTTAAATAACAAGAACAACTGTATTGAGGATGTATCTAAAATTCACAATATATGTAATGAAATCTTTAGAATAGAATATACAACAGATACGTTAGATAAAAAGAACACAGAAAATTATAATTCTGTAGTTGAAAATAATATATTAGAAAATCCAATTAATCAAAAACATAATGAAAAAGTAACGTATATAAATACCTTTAAAAATAAAAAAGAATCAATACCATTTGTTGTTAATAAAGAATTTGGGACATTCTTTGCTTCAACATTTATTGACATAAAATATACTATTGTTAATTGTAATGCTTGTTTTCAAAATATTTTTACTAATTTATTTAACGAATATATGTTTTTAAAAAAATACCTGAACCGTAATTATTATGCATATCATAAATTGAAATTCTTTTTTAGTTGTACACATTTTATTAAAAAGTTAAGATATCTCCTGTCTATATTTTATGATGTTGTATACAAGAAGGATGAGCATTTAATGCTAGATTTATATAGCGAAGTAAAAAACAGCATACGATTGCTATATTATGTTGGGAGAAGGTTGTCAAATTATTTAACCTGTATAGCTTATGTAAAAATGATATATATAATTATTGTTTGTATAGCAAGGGTTCATACCATATTAAATTGTATTCTTATGTCAGAACCCTTTAAAAGTGTTATACCACAAATGTTAAGCATATTGTATCAGATAAAAACATAAAGAAAGGTCACACATATAAACATATATATATATATATATATATATATTTTTTTTTTTTTTAATGTAATAATTTATTCCATAATTAATATTTTTTAAGCGCAAAATGCAAATACTTTATTTAATTAAAGCATATAAATTTTTATCTTGTTTGTTTTATTAATTTAATTTAATTTGTTTTTTTTTTTTTTTTTTTTTTTTTTTTGTATATTATATACAACTTGTTTTTTAAATAACCAAATGATTAATATTTGTTAACATTTTGTTTTTAAGAAAAAAAAAAAAATAAAAAAAATACACGTATGTAGAAATCTTAAAATATAATAGACAAAATTATACTTTGGGTGGTGTACTATATTATGCTTATAATTTATTTATAAGATGAATTTTTTTTTAATTATTTTATTATTTTTTTTTTTTATAATGTTCTTAAAAATAGCTATGGGTGTTCATATTTTCTGAACGTTCATAATTTTTTTTTTTTTTTTTTTTCTAGCCATTTTATATAATTAATATTATTGTTCTATTCTTTTTAATATTTTGTGTATGTTAAGGGAATGTGTATGTATAAATATATATATATAATTGTTTTTTATTGTTTTTCTCTTTTTAACATTTTTAAGAATATTAATTTAGATATATTGTATTTCTCACTTTTATATTTGTGAATCATGAGGTTTGCTTAAACAACATACATTAAGAAAAAAAAAATAAACGAACATGATATAATTTTGATAGTTGAATGATTTCAGTAATTTTTGTTCGCTCGTCTTTAAATATGATTATAAAATTATATAATTCCTTTTAATTTTGAATATATTATATATATATACTTTCTTTACTTTTTTTTTAGTGATTGTTCCCCATTTTTATTTGAAAACTTTAGACGTATATAAAAAATACAATATATGTATATTTATTAAATGTGATCTTTCAATATGTTACATATATGTATATTTTTTTTTATATTTTTCCTATAGGTATTTCAGAAGATAAGCATACAAAGGTTGTTTTTTTTTAATATAGATTTTTTGTTCTTAAAAATTGGTTTTATATAAGCATATGTGTTATACATTTGAGTGTGCATATATTTGTTCATATATATATGTGTTTATATTTTTAGGTATGCAATAAATCGGAAAAATATATAGATAATCTAATTGATTTATATTGGAATGACATATGTACAGAAACCAAATTAGAAGAAGATACAGATGAAAGTAAAAATGGAAATTTTAATAAATGTCAATTAATAGGAACAACATATCATAATAAAAACAAAGTTAATTTAGAAAAAAAATTTAAGGAAGAAGATTATAAATTATCACAATTTTATGTGGAGAAAAATTATAATGACAAAAACTATATTAACAATTTTGATAATTCCGAATGTGGTGTAAACAATATTTCCTTTGATAATGATAATGAGAACCCATATTTTAATGAATATGATAAGAATAAATTTATTAATGAATTTATTGAATATTATAAGAAGCTGAAAGGTGAATATTATATAACTCCTGGAAATTTTGTACATTTATATACAAACCAGAAGGTGAAATTTTTATGAAAATATGTGAATACAATGTTAAAGGGTTTTTTTTTTTTCTAAATGTCTCAAATATGAAACGTTTCTATATATATATGTGCTATATTTAATTATTTTTATGAGTTATATTATATATATATATATATATATATATATATATATATATATATATATATATATATATATTTATATTTATATTTATATTTATATTTATACACTTGTATGTACATTTTGATGTCTTTATAGGGTTGTAATTTAATTGAAGAGAAGGACATAAAATTGAAAGTTATGTCTAGAAATAAAAATAAAAAAAAATATAAATATTGTATGAATGATGTTAGTTATTATAATAGTATTAATAATAAAGATAGAAACAACCTAAATAATGTAAATAAATTAAGAAAAAGAAAAACAAAATACGATAAAAATGAAAAGGTGATGTTTCATAAACGTTTTTCATCATATAACATGGGGAGCGCTAGGAAAGAAAAGGCTTTGAGCAAAAAAGCTAAAAAAAGGGAAAAACTGTGGAAACGAAATAAAAAAAAGAGAGAAAAAAAAGAATGCATAGAAAGTTTAAATGTGGAAAAAATGGAAATAAATTTATGTGTAACGAAAAGATCAAAGGAAAACATATATAATATAATAGTAGAGAATAACTTAAAAAATGAAAAATTGGAAAAGATACAAATGAAAGTACATAATGATACATCATATTTACAAAAATTAAAAAGAGAAAAAAAAAATGACATGTCGACGATTAATAAGATTGAAATAAGAAATAAAAAAATGGATAGGATATATAATGATAAAAAGAATGACAAGGATAAGGTACAAATTAATGTATCAAGCCTGCATGTGTTAGAAAAACAATCAAACATATTGAAGGATAGTAAGGAGTTTCTATGTAGTATGAATGAAATTCCTGTTAATAATAGAGAGAAATGTGAAAAAATAAAAGAGAAATTTCAAACACTTTTTGGGTCATCTACTAATAATACAGATTTATATAAGGATCAAATTAGTAATAAAGAAGATTCAATATTAAAAAAAAATAATATTGAAATAATGAATGAGTCAGGTGTGAATATAATAAAAAAACATATTACTAATAGAAGTTATAGTAGTGACAACATAAAATGTAGTGATGATTATAAAATGAAAAATACAAATCAAGTAGATAATCAATGGTATGTAGATAATTATTCGTCTCAATCGTGTAATGAAAAAAGAGAAAGATATAGTAATTATTACAATAATGATAATTATTCGTCTCAATCGTGTAATGAAAAAAGAGAAAGATATAGTAATTATTACAATAATGATAATTATTATAATGATAATTATTATAATATTGTGGAATATAATAACGTGTCCCATGATTATTCTTATTATAATAAAGAGGAAGGGAACATCATACCATATGATAATATTATAACGGAAGAGAATTCTATTATAGATAATAAGGAAAATGATGATTTGACACAAAATATGGAACAATTACAATCATATAAAGAATATATAAAAAATGAATCAAATGAGGATGATAAAGATACAAACAAATTTACGAATTTATCACATAATTCGATAAAGGAAGAAATAAAAATAAAACAAGATATAAATGTGGATAATATGGAAATTCTAAATTTCTTGGAAGAAAATAAAAAAAACACAAATTATCCTTCTCATGTATTTGTTGAAAAAAAAAAAAATCCTTCCAGCAAAAATAAAGAAGTGGATAATCGTATAAAAAATAAAAAGGATAATATGCAAATAATTAACATAAACGACATTCCGTCAAATATACCTTTAACTATGTTAATTTTACAACACATGGAAGAGAAAACAAAAAACAATAAAAAAGAGGATAAAAAATTTAAGGTAAATTATAAGGTTGAATTAATTGGTCCTTTAAATAATTGCGTAAATTTAAAAAAAGCAATAGAAAAAGAGAAAAGACTTTTTTCAAGAATTGAAAAGATATATGATGTATGCAATATGTATAAAAAGGATAATCAGAATATATGTTTCAGAAAAAATAAAAACATGACTGAAAAGAATAATATCGTTAGTGATGATGACGAAAAGTATGGATATCCTATTGTTAGTAGTAGGTCTTATATCCCTTTTCCTAATATGGATGGAAAAAATAATAGGATTCACATTAAAAAATATATGAATAATAAGTATTTATTAAATTTCAGAGATGGTAAAAAGGATGATATATATAATAATAACGGTGAAGAAGAAAAAAAAAATGTACCACTCCCTATCAAACCCCTGAACATAATAAATGTGAAGGCAAATGAAGAAGTAAACACAAAAAATAATTATCGTATAAACAAATGTATATATAAGAAAAAAAATTGTGACAATAAAATAAATTTAAGTGGTATTTATAAAGATAAGGCACTTAATATGAAGGGTATAAAATCATATTTGAAAAAGAACAATATTATGGTCTCAAAGGAGAAAATGAGCATAAAAAAGGATAATTTGATAAAGTATAAAAATAAGATGTATTTTTCTCATCTATTAAAAAATAATTGTATTAAGAAGACTTCTATGCTTAGTTTGTGTAACATGAAGGACAAATCAGATAATGTATGTAAAAGAAATAACATTGTTGTGAAATATATGGTACATAATAAAGCACAAATGAATAAAAAGGAAGCTAGCGCAAGTATTAAAAAGTATAATATACATAAGAATATACATAAAAATATAGGAATAAACCGATCAACACATGTTAGTGATTATAAGGTGGATAGTATTCAAAATGGTTTGAGTGATATAAAACATGATAATAAAAGGGTTATTATAAAAAGTGTTTTATTTATGGATAATACACATAAGGAAGGTGGTATGTATACAAAACGGAGTATTATGTTTAATAATGGAAATTTAGAAAAGATTAAAATTTATAATAAAAAAGGAAGAGAAGGGAATTCTTTCACATGTGAAATAAAGAATAATGACTGTCAGAATGTTAAGTATAATGAAATGAAGGGAGCTAAAAATGATAGTTTGAATCAAAATGAAATAATCGAAAAGGAGAAATTTGATTTGCAACATGAGAACCGTTCGGAACGTTTCATAGAAGAAGAAAAACAAATATGTATAGTAGATGATAAAAAAAATAATATAATGAATGTTGATGAGAAAAGAAAAAGTGATCACCCGTCTTATGAAAGAGTATTAAAAATGGAAGGAAGTAATAAAAATGAAGAAGGTTATTCCAATACAGACAAAATACTAAAAAATGAAAAAAATGAAAAAAATGTAAATGAGAAAAAAGGTGAAAATGATGAAAAAAATGAAAATGAAAAAAAAGAAGAAAATGATGAAAAAAATGTAAATGAAAAAAAAGACGAAAATGATGAAAAAAATGAAAATGAAAAAAAAGACGAAAATGATAATAACAATAATTCTTATTTTTATAATAATAGTGACACCTTTGAGTTGTGCACAAATTCATTAATATTTATCAATAATAAAAAAAACAGTATATTAATTCCTAGTGAGAATGAAAAAGGTATTATAGGATCACAAAAGGAAGAGGAACAAAATATATCTCCTGTTAAGATAAATAATAAAAAAAAAGATTTATGTAAAAATATAAATGAATCTGACTATTCAGATAAACAATATAGTGTATTGTTAAATAGTATAGAAAAAAAAATTTATAAGAAATGTTCTAGCAACTCAAAGATAAGAGGAATAGAAAAAAAGAAAATAAATGAAGATTATGTTGATTTAAAAAATATAAATTGTTCTAGAAATACATTAGAATTTTTTCTAACCAAAAAATATTTGAAGAGTAGCGAACTTATTATAAATGAACATGATTGTCAAAATATTAATAATGTATATGAAAAAAAAAAAAAAAAAGAACAAGCAAAAAAAAAATTAAATAGAAAAATAAACGTGAATATTCCTAATGATAGTATAATAGAAGAAAATATGTCATCTGAATATAATTTTGTTAAAAAAAAAAATAATAATTGTATGGTTAAATTTGAAACAAAAAGGAGTAAGTCCATATTGAGCTCAGAAATATTTGCTGTTAAAAAAAATAAAAAACGTGCAACAAATTTGATGCGTTCTGAAGAACAATTTATTTCATCCATCGGACTTGTTGAAAAGGGTGAAAATAAAAAGAGGATAGAAGAAAAGGATGAGGAATATATAAAGGAAAAAATAAAAAATAAGAAAAATGAATTTAAAAATAATTTAACAGAACAATTACTTTTTTTCAAAAGTGCAGAAAATATAAACACAAGTGGTAGTTTCAATACTGAAAAAATAAGACACGTAAAACGAACCAAACGAAAAGTTAACCTTAGTAATAATTTTATTTTAAATAATTTTTCTAATATTTTAAAAAAATTACAGAGGATGGAAGAGGATAAAATAAAAATGGATGAACAAAAAAAAGAAATAAATAAAAACAATGAGAAGGGTGAATTTAATGAAAAGGGTGAAGATATTAAAGAAAAAGGATATAACCTTTTAGCAACTACAACAAAAGAGACAGCAGAAATAAAGGAAGATTATTTTATAATACAATTAAATATAATAACTGTATTTCTGTCAGATTCATATATGAAGAGGGTTAATATGAAAGATACCTATTATATGAAGTTATTTATATATTCTTCGAATGAAATAGAAAAAATACAAAATAATTATATTGTTGAAAAATTCCCTTGTTACTTTATATCACATGCCAATGGTATAGCTTTAAGTTGTGACGCCTTTAAGAAGATGAAGGTAAGTTCGAAAATAAAATTTAATCACTACACAACTAGATGGGTTAGCAATTGTGCGAACACACACACATACATATATATATATATAATATATATATACATTTTTGTTAATTTCATGGTTTTACTTTTTTCTGCGTATTTTAGGTAATGTGCGAAAACTCATCCACTGGAGTATTCAAATTGGTAATATCTTGTTGTAGAGAAAAGGCCATTTTAAGAAAAGAGATAATAAGAATGTACAGTCGAATTTTTCAAGCAGTAAGTACAAAATGAAAAATATATAATGGGTATATGTGTTCAGGCATATACACACATACATACATATATACATATATATATATATATATATATATATTTCTTAAATGTTGTAGCCCCTAAATTTGAAGACTTATCCTTTGAGCAGGAACAAAAAATATGCACACGAGGAGAGCTCCTTCAATGATGGACTTTACGAAATGAGTGGTAAAAAAAAAAAATATATATATATATTTATATATATATATGTAAATACATTTATTCATGTTATTTGATTATTATTTTCTTTTCAGGTACCATAATCCTTGGAACATTATAATTATTTAATTTGTCCCTACAAATTAGAAGCTACAAAAACTTGTAATAAATATATACCATTTAATATTTATCACATTCAAAAGAAGAAAAAAAAAAGAAAAAGGTAGAAATATGTTGTACGGTTTGGAGGAAGCAATCTAATTATACATACATATATATATATATATATATATTATATATTTATTTGTGTGTATGATACATAATGTGTAAATATATTAACAAAAAAAAAAAAAAAATTCAAAGTGAAGGAATAATTTTCTCTTCAATAAATGAATATATATGTATATATTTATATATATATATATTTTTTTTTTTTTTTTTTTTATTATTATTTTTTTTTTTTTTTTTATGATTATATAATTAATATTATAATTAAATGTTTTAATAAAACAAATAAAAAAATTATAGAATAATGCATATGCTGATTCATTTGCTTTGATATTTACCATTTCTTGGTTAATATATATATTTATTTATATATGTGTATATATATAATATAAAGAATAATAATGATAATAATAATTAGTATTATTATTTTATATTATATTATTTTTTTTTTGTTTTATTTTATATTTCTATGAAACGAATAACACCAACATATGAATAACTTTCATACAAGATGAGATAATAAATAAGTTTTTCAAAAAAAAAAAAAAAAAAAAAAAAAAAAAAATGTTTTTTAATAAATTGGTTAGTAGAAAGACGAGTTATTTTCTTTATGACACAAAAAGGTATAATTTGAATTATAAATTACATTTGAAATATAAACAATGGGATTATTTAAAAAGAGAGATGATAAATTATTTTAATAACAATAGAAAGGTTAATACAGATGTAGATATCGAGGCAAAATGTTGGGAGAAATTTAAGAAAAAAGAATTAATACAGGCAAATGGGTATATCCCTGCAATTATATGGAAATATGGAATTGAGGAACGAATATGTATACCTCATAAATTAATTGACGAGTATGCATTTGAAGAAGAAGACGGCCATTTATCATTACGTAATAAGATTGTGTAAATTAATATATATATATATATATATATATATATATATATATATCTGAAGTGATAAAAAGAAATGACTAAAGAATATATATTATATATATATATATTATAATTTATTTGCAACTTTTTATATATAATATATAATATATATTTATTTTAATTTGTTCTTCGTATTATAGTATTTTCTGCAAGGTTGTTTCGAGTACATATTCATGGGAAGGTAGTAAATTGTGTAGTGTCTCATGTGGAAGCTGATCCAAGTAATGAAAAAAAAAAAAAAAATTACACACATTCATATATATATATATATATATATATATATTATTTCTATATATGACATTTTTTTTTTTTTTTTTTTTTTTTTTCTAGTTGAGAAACATATTTATTTTTTAAAGTTTGCAAGAGTAGTAGAAAATCAAATAACAGAAATAAACGTTCCATGTAGTATAATAGGATTGATTGGGTGTCCTGCTTATATAAATGGATACCACGTTCAGCTAGCTATGAATTCTATAAAATGTAAGGTCTTGGGGAGTAATATACCAGGGCCTTTTCAAATTGATGTTTCAAAGTTGACATATAAGGAACCTTATAATTCGATAAAATTAAAGGATTTATTGGTATAACACAAAAAAAAAAAAAAATAAATAAATAAAAATAAAAATAAAAATAAAAAATAAACAATATATAAACTAATAAATAATATTAAAATAAAAATTAAACATTAGATATAATATCTATATGAATATGACACGAAAATAATTTCTTATAATCAATTAATATATATAATACATACATATTCATTTTAGTATTTATTACCAGATGATGGAAATGTAATTTTTTCTGAGGAATATAATTTAGATGAAACTGAAATAGTATGGACTTACGAACCTGGAAAGGTGAAAATAAAAAAAGAAAGATTTTGCTACACATATATATATATATATATATATATATATATATTTATATATATGTATATTTTTATATATATATTCATTTGTGTTTGTTTTTTAGATAATGGAAACTCCTTTACCAGATGATTATGTTGATCCAAATTTTGTTAACAAACGAGGCAAAAGAATTCAACTAACATATAAGGATTATTGGCCCAAACAATAAATGTAATACTACATTTTTTTTTTTTTTTTATTCATTCATAAAAATAATGAAAGAATTACACTTTATGCATTTCCTGTTTTTTAAAATAGCCCCTTGAAGAATTAAAAATGAAAAAAAAAATGAAAATAAAAATGAGCACACATACATACATACATACATACATATAACATATTACATGTTGGATTATATTTCCTACCTATATTATTTTTGTTAGAACATATAGAGCACATAATAAAGAATTTGTTCACATTTTTTTCGGAGTTGATTTTGTTTATTTGCTTTTCTAAGCTTACAATTAAATCGTGTAATGTGTTCATCTGGGAACGGGAAGAATAAAAGGATATATTAATAAATCTAAAATCCTTATATGGTATATCATGTTATATTATAACCGTTGTTATTTTATTTTATTTTATTTTATTTCATTTTATTTTATTTCATTTTATTTCATTTTTATTAATTTGTCAAAGATTTTTTTTTTTTTTTTACCTGTTCTTCATATTTTTTGTGAATATTAACTTCCTCTTCCTATACAAAAAATTAAATAATTAGAAAAGAAAACACAAAAATATAGAGATATAATATTTATATGGCATATATTAAAAAATATATATTACCTTATATGTGTCTATTTGTGTATTCAAGTTTTTTATTTCATTCTCTTTTATGTTGAACAAGTTTTGTAACTCTTCTAAAATCTAAGGTACACACACACACAAAAAAAAAAAAAAAAAAAAAAAAAAAGGTGCATTTTGATGAATATTTTATATTATATTAATTTGTAAACATTGTAATTTATATATATATATATATACACATATATATTTTGAAATTATAATTTTTTCTTACGTGTTTATTATTTTGGATTTCCAAATTTAAATTATTTATTTTTATACAAGAGGAGATATATGCTTCGATTAACTGTTTTTCTTTTATATTAAAATTTTTCTTTCCTTCGTCAGTATGTGAAATGAAGTTGTATATTTTCTCTGCATATGTTTGAATATTATTGTTATCATTTGAATATTGTTTATCTTCTCTTTTGTTATCTATGGAATTTATTAAATATTGATTGTTGAGGGACAATTCTTGGTTTTCCAAGAGTATGTTCCTAAAATTGTTTAACGTCTTCACAAAAATAAAAATAAAAAAATAAATAAATATAAATAAATATAAATATATAAATATATCTATCTATTTATATATATATATATATATTATACGACATTGTAAAATTTGGACGCACCTCCTGATTTACGGTTTTGAGTTTTTTATTTTCCTTTTTACTTTTTAATAATTTCATATTCAACTGTATATTATCTTTCTTAAAATTTTGAAGGTCTTTTAAGTTTTTTTGTAATTTATCATATGTGTGTACTTTTGCTTTATTAAAAGTTTGGTTTATATTATTAATGTATGTCATATGTTGTTTATATAAGTATGGTGTATGATAATTAATATAAGATAATTTTGTATAAATAATATTATGAATATGAATATAATTAAAGTTCTCTATGGATTTTATAAATTCATTTGTTTTATCTAACAAATTTGTAATCAATGGAGAATTATTTATATAGAAATTTCCAAATCTGTTTATTTCGCATAAACGATATGAAATATAAGATTTTAAAAATTTTAAAGATTGTGGAATGTATTGTAATATTCTCTGAATTTTTTTTAATATGAAAAGAATTATATGATTGTTTTTTGTTTGGTAATTTGTAAAATCATTGAATTGTGACAACATAATTTTTTCTTTTTCTTGAAGAAAATTAATAAAAGGTATTTTTTTTTCAACAATAAAAAAATTATTATATAAAGATTTATTTTCATATTGTTTATTATATACAAATAATTTATCATCATCATATATATTAGTTATATGTATCATATCAAAACTTGATATGTTTGTATATTTCTCTTCATCATTTCTTTTCTCCATATGATTTATTATTTTATTATTTTCCTTTTTTATAATATTTCGTTTTCTTAAATTTTCTAAAATAATTCTTTCATTATTATATGGGCATATAGATATAATCAATGTTATTATATTTATTATTTTGATGACTAGTTCTTTTAATAATCTAAATTGTTGAATAACATTTCTTAATACGAACACTTTGTTGTTTATAAAGGACGGGAACATATATTCTTCTATACACAGATAAACATTTACCTTAACAAAAAGTTCTCTTATTTTGTTTTTAATGATATGAAAAATGTTCTAAAAGGAAAAAAAAAAAAATATATATATATATATATATATACATATTTATGTGTATACATTTGTATGTTGTATATATTTAAGAAATATACCTCCATTAATTCCTTGTCTTCCTTTTCTGCATAATATATTTTAAACTTTTCAGCTGTATCAATTATTTCTTCCAAAATTTTAACTTTCTTTAAAAAAAAAAAAAAAAAAAAAAAAGAAAAATATACATACATATATATATATATATATATATATATATATGTGTGTATATAATTATGTCCTACCTGGTCGCAAATATTTTTTAGGTCAATCATTTTGGAGTATTTATCCTGCTCTTCTAATTTTTCCTTTTTCATTTTATTATACATACTATCCAAGTTATTTTTTTGAAATAAGAATAGTTCCTTACACACTTTTAAATACACCACAACCTTTTGAATAAGAGAAAACAAATAGTTTGCTAACCTTTCTTCATTCTGAAGAATTTCTTTCTACGAAGGGGAACGTAAATATTAATATGTCTATATATGCATATATATATATATATATATATATATATATATATATTTTCTTTTACTTGTATGTATGAACCCTTTGTGTCATATGCTTGATAGAATGGTATTTGATCAAAATTTATCATATATTTTGGATAACATTTATTGTGTAACATTGTAGAGATATTTCTGATATAATCTAAAGATTCCTCTTTCTTTTTAATTTGTTGAGAGTATTCCTTTTGATTTTCTTCTATTAATTTTTTTATCTCTTCATATTGTTCGTCTGCTTTTATTTGTTTTTCATGGGAGGAATTTACTAGGTCGTTAAGTGTTCCAATAGTTAATTCTTTTTCCTGAGATAATAATGGAAAAATAAATAAATGAATAAATCACATAAGAAATATATACATATATATATTAATACAAGTTTGTATGTTGTACATATTATATCATTTATTTATTTTATTTTTTTATGACAAACGTTTAATTTTTCTATATGATCCTTTTTTAACAATTCAAGTTCCTTTTTTAAATAACTTTTTTCTTGATGTAAGTCTTCAATATTTTTATGTAGTGTCTCTAAAACGAGAGAAAAAAAAAAAAAAAATATATATATATATATATATATATATATATATATATATATATATATATATATATATAAATATATATATATATATAAATATGTATATATATACATATCCATTTTATTCCTATCATATAATAAATAAACAAAACTGTGTGTACACTCCTCCTTTTACCATTTTCTTTTATCTTCATTTCAAGTTCCTCAAAGGCTACAGATTTGTGGATATTTTCTCGTGAGTTTTTTGTGAGTAGCATTAAATTAGTCCATCCCGAATTTTTTTTTTTCTAAAAAGTGCAAATGATAAAATATATAAATATGAATATGTACATATATATATATATATATATATATATATATATATTTATTAATTTATTCATATATATTTTTATTTTAACAATATGGTAAAAAATAATATAAGTTGTATTTTTTTTTTTTTTTCTTTTCTAATATTTTTTATATTTTTAATATTTTTGCATTTACTTGTTCTTCCAAACTATTTGTTAATTGTGTCAAGTTTTTTTGAAGTTGGTTTTTGTCATTTGATAGAATATCATTTTTTTTTTCTAACTCTTTAAGGTCCTTTTTATATTCGATAATAGCTTTTTTTAATATGTCTAAAATTAAAACACAACAAAGTAATATAAGAAAAAATATAAAATAAAAATATATAATTCGTATAATCTATGTTATAATATTACCATTTTGTTCTTTTATTTCTT
>NC_004318.2:330000-342500 GCF_000002765.6 Plasmodium falciparum 3D7 | reverse complement strand
AATGTAAAGGGGGAGGATCATACCTTTGTTAATATGCCGTATGATAAAAAAAAATGGAATGAAATAAGGAAGAGTACAAATAATAATTATAATAATATAAATAGAGATAAAAGAAATACACATCGTTCTCTTAAAAATGTACGAATAATAAATATAAAACATAAAAATATATCATATGTTATATGTAAGAACTACCTGAAGAAGGGTAAAAATTATTATGAAAGAAGAATGTTGAAAAATATGAATTTAAAATATAATATCCTTAAAATAAATAAGTATATCCTTTCTTGTAACAATATTTATAAATATGCAAAAATGAAATATATACTTCAAAGTGTTTTTAATAAAATATTAACAAATAAAAATATAATGGATTATAACAAAATAAATACAATTATAGGAAAAGAAAAGGAAAAAGAAAAAGACAACAACATCAAACACAACACCAAACACAACAGCAAACACAAAAACAACAACAATAATAATAATAATAATAAGGAGAAACCTAATGATGATATTAATATTGTCAAGATGAAGAAGAAAAGGACATACATATTTTTTATTAATAAAACATATAAACTTTTTATACATAATTATAAAAATATATCTTTCAAGTTTGAAAATTTAATGAGAAAACATTTTGTTGCTAAATATGATTATATATTTAAGAAATTATCTTATTATATTACATTAAAAAAAGAAATAGATTTATGTAAATTGTATATGTATGATATGAATGCTTTAGAGATACTAGATAAGAATCTAGATATACATATAAAGGAAAATAAACTAATACAAAATTTACATTGTACTATTAATTTGAGAGAAATCGAAAATATAAAAAGACAACTTTTTCATTTAGAATATTCAAAAATTCATAGTAGATTATTTAAATCATTACATGAATGGGAAACAAATAAATATATATTTTTAAATCAAAAAAAAAAAGAAAATACACAAAATGATCATATTTCGAGATTGGAAGTATTGATAAATCAATCCATAAAAATTGAGGAACAGATGGATATTCACAAATATATGTACACACACAAATATACTCATTATGAAATATACAAATCAATGTTTGCATATGGAAAAATTGCACAGATGAGAAATAATCTGGAAATAATGAAATGCAGAATAAGCATCGAACAAATCGAAAATGAACTAGAAAAAAAAAAAATTCAGCGAGAAATTATGTTTATTGAGGAACAGAAGGAAAAAATGAAAGAGGAAAAAATATTTATTGAGGAAGAGAAGAAAAAAATAAAAGACCAAAAAATATATATTGACGAGGAAAACAAAAAAATGAATACAGAAAGACTAATAATTGATTTGGAACAAATAAATCATGAGCAAACAAAAAAAAATATTACTAATGAAAAAATGGAGCTTGAAAAAGAAATCAAAAATTTTAGTAATGAAAAAATTACGATTGAGAAAGAAAAACAAAATATTAGTAATGACAAAATTACGCTTGAGAAAGAAATACAAAATATTAGAAATGAAAAAATGACGCTTGAAAAAGAAATACAAAATATTAGTAATGACAAAATTACGATTGAGAAAGAAATCAAAAATTTTAGAAATGACAAAATGACGATTGAGAAAGAAATCAAAAATTTTAGAAATGACAAAATGACGCTTGAGAAAGAAATCAAAAATTTTAGTAATGACAAAATTACGCTTGAGAAAGAAATACAAAATATTAGAAATGAAAAAATTACGATTGAGAAAGAAATACAAAATATTAGTAATGACAAAATGACGCTTGAAAAAGAAATCAAAAATTTTAGAAATGACAAAATGACGCTTGAGAAAGAAATCAAAAATTTTAGTAATGACAAAATTACGCTTGAGAAAGAAATACAAAATATTAGAAATGAAAAAATTACGATTGAGAAAGAAATACAAAATATTAGTAATGACAAAATGACGCTTGAAAAAGAAATCCAAAATATTAGCAATGACAAAATAGTTTTTGAAGAGGAAAAAAAAAAGTTCTTAGATAACAAGGAAACTATAACATACGAAATAAAAAAAAGCATATTGATCGATAACTTATGTGTAAAAGAAAAGCAGAAGTTTCTAAACATTAAGAATGAAGAGATAAAATTAGATCTTGATAAACTGAATATTAAAGATGAAAGAGAAAAACTAGACAAGGATAAGATAGAGATGGAAAATGAAAAAGAATCATTTTGTAAAGAGAAAAAAGCATATGAACTGAAGAAAGAAGATTTAGAATTAGATGTTATAATTGTCGATATACAAAAGAAGATGATAAAAGAAAATTTTGAAAAAATTGAAGATGAAAAAAGAGATTTTCGAATCGAGATATTAAAACCAATAGAAAGATTAAATAGAGTTACAAATTATTTATATTATAAGAAGGCATTAAAAAAATACAATAAACATGGAAAAGAACAAAATCTGAAATATAATAAATATACAAACAAAAATAAGGATACAGAGGAAGAAAATAGTAATTCGGATATATATGGTGATATGTTTTTAAAATATTCTTCCAATGTAAATAAATCTAATAAAGACACTTCAAAAGATGTCATAAATAAAACAATTGAAAGAGATTATATGGAGAAACAAAGAAAACAAATGGAACTTTTAAGTCAAAAAATTAACAAAGATATAATTAAATTAATTAGTGATAAAGCAAATGTTAAATTAAATGAAGAAGAAAATGAAAAGGATAAAAATATGATTAAGAAATTTAAAGAAGACCTAACCAAAGATAGAACCAAATTAGAAAGTGACATATTAGAACTAAAAAAAGAAAAAGAAAAACATGATATAGAAAAAAATATAATTTATATGGACAAGCAAAAAATTATTACAGATAAGGAAAATATAAATATACAAAACAAAAATATGGAAGCAGAAAGAAACAATCTGATGGTGGAAAAGAAAAACCTTGCTATATATAAACAGTCTTTAGAAAGTAATACATATAAGCTTCGAAGATATGAAACATATATTGGTTATTTAAGAATACGAACACATAATGATAGAAATGAATTAGATTTAAGAATAAAAGCACTTGAAAAAAAAATGGAACAATTCGAATTTGAAAAGAAATTATTATGTATAAGTAAAAAAAACCTAGATAATGTTAAAAGTACCTTTTCTGATAACAATAAAAAATTTTATGAACAGAAATGTTTATTTGAGCTTGAACAAAAAAAAGTAGAAAATGAAAAAAATAATTTAATAAATGAAAAAAAACAAATATGTATGGATCAAGCAAAATTAGAAATACAAAAAAAAGAATTATCATTAGAAAAATCGAATTTTCAAAAAATGAAAAATAAAATAATTAATGAAAAGCTAACTTTGAAAAATGAAAAAATTAAATTATCTCTAGAAATAGGAAAACTCGAAAATAGGATAAATAAAATTGCCCATGATAAGTTCCAAAGTGCTTCATTTAATTATTATGAGAAGAGTGACGATATGAAAAGGGAAAAAATAAAAAGGGATAAAATAAAAATGGAAAAAATAAAAATGGAAAAAATAAAAATGGATAAAATAAAAGATGGAAAGGTAAAAAAAAATGGAAATATTAAAAATGGTAATGTAGATAATGATAAGCTAAAAAATGAAAATTTAAAAAATGAAAATTTAAAAAATGAAAATTTAAAAAATGAAAATATAAAATATGAAAATTTAAAATATGAAAATTTAAAAAATGAAAATATAAAATATGATGAGGTAAAAAATGAAAATATAAAATATGATGAAGTAAAAAATAAAAATATAAACAATAAAAATATAAAATATGAAAATATAAACAATAAAAATATAAACAATAAAAATATAAACGATGAAAATATAAACAATAAAAATATAAACGATGAAAATATAAACGATGAAAATATAAACGATGAAAATATAAACGATGAAAATATAAACGATGAAAATATAAACGATGAAAATATAAACGATGAAAATATAAACGATGAAAATATAAACGATGAAAATATAAACGATGAAAATATAAACGATGAAAATATAAACGATGAAAATATAAACGATGAAAATATAAACGATGAAAATATAAAAAACAAAAGTGCCAATATAAAAATAAGTACATATAAAAATTCGGAAGAGCATCATATCGCAAAGGATAAGGATTCAAATTATGAAGAGAAAAAAAAAAAAATAATAATAAATAAAAATAATGACGATACAAATGATGGTATAATAATGCACATGCAAGATAAGTGTACGTATTTAAAAAATGAAAGAAAAGGATTGCAAGAAGAAAAAAAAAATATTTCCAACGGAGAAAATATAAAGGAAAGTATTATAATAAATGAGAATATAATAAAAACAAATACAAATATAAAAATAAATACAAATATAAAAATAAAAATAAATACAAATTTAATTACAAATATAAATGATAATATTAATGATAATATTAATGACAATATAATAAATGATAATATTAATGACAATATAATAAATGATAATATTAATGACAATATAATAAATGATAATATTAATGACAATAAAATAAATGATAATATTAATGACAATAAAATAAACGACGTTATTAATGACAATAAAAATACAAACTTAAAAATCAATATTTTCGCGGATCATCTAACATGTCGTAATCAACATTTGAATTATGCAAAAAGGAGTACAGCAAAAAATAAAGGAGATGACGATTATCATTTATCAAACGAAAGAAAAAAAAATGAAGAAAATGATGTTAATAATGATATGGAAAGAAATAATAAAATAGAAGATAAAAGAAATATTTTATATAAAGAACAATTTAATATAATTGTAAAAAATTACAAAGATTGTAAAGATATATCTAATTTTGATAATCTTCATGATTCAGATAATATAATATATAAAAAAATTAATATAAAAACCTTTATAAAACGAGATATAAATTTATATTCAAAAATGGAAGAAACAAAGAATTTAATTTTCCCCATGGATATTAAAAAAATTTATGGAAGTTTATACAAAGTAAAAAAAAAAAAAAAAATATATTTCAAATTAGGACATAAAAAAAAAAATAAAAAAAATAATAATAAAATCCTTATAGATAATATCTTACATAATTTAATTATATTATTTTATGAATTCTATTATTATAATCAAATGGATAATTTTAAAATCGATTTAGATTTCTATCAAGTACATAATAGTTTAATATGTATTGTAGATGAACTCTTTATTTTGCATAATTTGCAAGGAGAAGAAATTTTTGCAAAAAAAGAGAAAAAAGCAAAAAAAAATATATGCAAACGTAAAGTAATTATTAAAGAGGAACAAAAGATGAAAGGGGAAAAAGAGAAGGAAGAAAAAACGGAGAAGAAGGAAGAAAAAACGGAGAAGAAGGAAAATATGACTGAGGAGAAGGAAAATATGACTGAGAAGAAGGAAAATATGACTGAGAAGAAGGAAAATATGACTGAGAAGAAGGAAAATATGACTGCGGAGAAGGAAAATATGACTGCGGAGAAGGAAAATATGACTGCGGAGAAGGAAAATATGACTGAGGAGAAGGAAAATATGACTGAGGAGAAGGAAAAAATGACTGAGGAGAAGGAACAAGTGACAGAGAAAGAAAAGGAAAAAATGACTGAGGAGAAGGAAAATATGACTGAGAAGAAGGAAAATATGACTGAGGAGAAGGAACAAATAACTGAGGAGAAGGAACAAATAACTGAGGAGAAGGAACAAATGACTGAGGAGAAGGAACAAATAACTGAGGAGAAGGAACAAATAACTGAGGAGAAGGAACAAATAACTGAGGAGAAAGAACAAATAACTGAGGAGAAAGAACAAATAACTGAGGAGAAGGAACAAATAACTGAGGAGAAAGAACAAATAACTGAGGAGAAGGAACAAATAACTGAGGAGAAGGAACAAATAACTGAGGAGAAGGAAAATATGACTGAGAAGAAGGAAAATATGACTGATGAGAAGGAACAAATGAAGGATCAATCATTAACTTTGGACTATAAATATTTGAATAGAGATAAGAATTTATTATTTTTAAGTTTTCATAATATGACTATGAAATATAAATGCGTAGAAATAAATTTACATTTTTATGATGAAAACGGGGAACTCATGACTCCTGAAATTATTTCCAACTTAACTAATAAATCGAATATTACTAATTTGTTAAATGGCCACATGCAAATTTGTGAAATCAGTAATATGAATGCGCTTGAAAAAGATCAAATTAATGACATTGAGAAAAATGTAGAAATGGATGATAAAGAAGAACTTATCACAAATGAGCAAAGTAACAATGAGTCCTCTCCTAATAAAAAAAAAAATAAAAAAAAAAACAAAAAGAAAAATAAAAAAAAAAAGAAAAAGAAAAATGTTAGTTGTAATAATAGTAGGAGTAGTAGCCAAAATAATGATGATAATGATGATAATAATGATCAGAACAATAATCATAACAATAATCAGAATGACCAGAACAATAACCAGGACAATAACCAGGACAATAACCAGGACAATAACCAGGACAATAACCAGGATAATAACCAGGATAATAACCAGAACGATAACCATAAAAAGGTACTTCCCAATTTAAAAAAAAATAAAGGTAATGAAAAAATAAAAAAAAATGATATGATCAACATGGAACAAAAAAATGATAAAGGTAAAAAGAAAAAGAAAAGCGCATCGACAAATAAAAAATGTTCTGATAATCTTTTAAAAGAAAATGATAAAGAGAAAACTTCTCCTGGAAAAAAAGGTATGGATTATATTAAAGAAGATAGAAAATATTGTTTTAATTTATTGTATGAAGAACAACCATACAAAGCTTTGCTTTTAAAAAATGACATGGGTATAAATTCCTCAGAGGAATTAGAAAATGACAGTAAAAAGAAGCAAAAACAAGTATCAAATGGTTTAGAAGGATTAAAAGAAGAGAAGAACGAAAAAAAAAAAAAAAGAGAAGATATAGATGAAGTAGATATTTGTCATTCTGGAGAATATATAAAAGGTTCACCATATATGAAAAAAAATAGTTCTGGAAATAAATTACAAATGAATAATTCTACTCCATCCATTACTTCTAATGGTAATAAGAAGTCCTTTATAAATGAGCAGAATAACCTGAACAAATTAATTAAAAAAAAAGATGGTGAAAAAAAAAAGAATTATATAAATGATACCAAGGTAGATGTTAAAAAGGGAAATAAAAATGGAGATAAAAATGGAGATAAAAATGGAGATAAAAAAGATATAAAAAGAGAAGTAATAATAAAAACAGCAACTAATGAAAATATAATATATGATTTGTATGAACAAGAAAAACCTTTAAATATTCCAAAGGAAATATTGAATATAACAGCTTTATTATCTTCTCCTATATTAACTACTTATAATATAAAACCTATATGTCAAGTTAAATTTAATTATGGATATAATAATACAAAACAAGGATTATATAATTATTGTTATTCATATTTAATAAGAATTCATGAAGGTTTTGATATTTTTCCGATGGAAGGTTTTAAGTTTAGATCTATTGTAATTGACGGGGCAAATGTATGTGCAAAGGTTATTAATGAAAAGAGTTATAATTTTTTTGATAAAAATTTGACAACGGTATATGATTGTTCTTTATTAAATGAGGTCTACTTATATTTTAAGAAAAAAAATGTACACGATATTGTAATAGTTCTGAATTCTGTCACGAAGAAAGGGAATGAATATTTTCTCAGAAATAAAAAACTGTTTAACTATTCATGTCTAGAAAATTTAATTAAATTGAATGTTATACTTATTAGTAATGAAAAATATTATCAAAGCGAGAAATGGGGGGTCATCAAACAGCGTACGTACGATGATGTCGTGATATTACAGCTAGCTGCTCATAAAAGTAAGAAAAAAATAAAATAAAATAAATAAATAAATAATATATATATATATATATATATATATATATATATATTTATATTTATATGTGTTTATATTTTCTCTTCATTTGTATATTCATTTATTTACTCCATTTTATAGATGGCTGTGTTATATCCAATGATAATTATAACGATCTGAAAGAAGACGAATATTACAGAGATATAAAACATGTCATTTCTTATTATGTCGTGAAACATAATTACGATAAAAATAAAGGCTTCTATTTAGACATTACAAAAAAACCTTTAAAATTTATATTAAATGCCTTATTTCAAAAGGTTTAATACTAAACTTTCTTGTTAAAAAAAAAAAAAAAATATAAAAAAAAAAAAAAATAAAAAGTAAAAAATAAAAAGTAAAAAATAAAAAATAAAAAAAAAATATAAAAAAATAAAAAAATAAAAAATAAAAAAAAATAATAAAAAAAGGACTATCTTTTATTTATCTTATTTTTAAATATATTACGTATAAAAAGAGTTGTTATAAAAATGTAAGTACATTAAGTAAACATATATAAATATATACATATATAAATATATAAATATATACATATATACATATATAAATATATACATATATAAATATATAAATATATACATATATACATATATACATACATATATATATTTTTTATTTTATTTTATTTATTATTTTTATTAATCCTTATAAACAGTGACACATTACACAATTTTTTCATATTACAAAACAATTAAAAATTATTTTTTAATTGTCTTAATTTATCTAATATTTTTATTTCATCATTCATATTAAACTTATTAACATAACAATGAGTTCTAAAAAATGGATTGATTAAATTCTCTTCTTCAATTGTTGAAGGTACAGAATGTTCTTTGTTTTTAAGCTTTTCTGTAACTTCATTCAATTTGTTTTTCATATATTCATTATCATTTTCAATGCTCAATGCAAATCTGGAACAAAAAAAAAATATATATATATATATATATATACATGTTGGTATATAGGTACATATTTTATATTATTTGTTTTAATTTTTTCCACATAAAAGATACATGTAAAAAAAAAAAATGTGTGTTAATACTTTAATATTCATTAAAAATTAATATAAAGACATATTTCTATATATTCCATTTTTATATGATTACCTTAAATTATTAAGGGTATACTCATGTCCGCAATATATTAATGTTTCCTTTCTCATGTTTTTTACTTTTTCAATATTTTTAAACATATCCTTTGCACTTCCTTCAAAAAATCTTCCACACCCAGCTATAAACAATGTATCCCCAGTAAATAATATTGGTTTGTATTTATGATCTTCTTGTTTTGCTTCATCAGTTTTGTATACATAATATAAAATGTGTCCCTTCGTATGACAAGGTGCATGAATAGCTTTTATGTTCAACTCACCTGAAAAAGGAAATATAAATATATATATGTATATATGTAATATATGTATATATGTAATATATGTATATATGTATATATGTAATATATGTATATATGTAATATATGTATATATGTAATATATGTAATATATGTATATATATATTTATTTATTTTTTTTATCTACCTAAACGTATAATTTGACCGTCGTATACTTTCTCGTTTACACCTGGGGTTGGTTCATATGCTGATCCGACCACTTTGATATTTTGTTTTAATTCTCTCATTCGAATATTTCCACCTAATAATATTCAAAACAAAAAAAGGAAATATGAAAATAAATATATATACCAAATATTAAATATATATATATGTGTCTCTTACTTAATTATTTACAAATGTATATATATTTTTTATTTATTGAATACCTGAATGATCATAATGATGATGTGTGCATAAAACATATTCCAATTCAACATTGGCTGTTTCTATTCTTTTTAATACCTAAATAAAAAAATAAATATAAATATAAATATATATATATATATATATATATATATATAATATTTTATTTTTTCAAACATACTTTATCTGGTTCTACTGGGTCTATAGAAGCTGCCTTTTTAGTTTTCCTAAAAAAAAATAAAAATAATTTCAACAACGTGCATATATGTATATGTATATATATATATATATATATATATATATATGTGATATAGGTGCATATTAATAAATGGAAAGAAAAAAAAATTCTCTCTCTCTATATATATATATATATATATATATATATATTATTTTATATTATTACTCATCAATTATAACATAAGAGAAATTATCATTTAACACGGGCACTACAAGTACTTGTGCGCATGGCTACGGGTATAAAAAAAAAAAAAAAAAAAAATTATATATATATATATATATATATACATATATATATGCATATTATTCTCCATACATAAACATTTTACATAATATATTAGTTAACACTTTGCTCTTTTTATATATTCATATGTAACTTAATATATATTATATATATAAACAAATAATATATTGTTATTATTATTTCTTTCCATAATATATTATTATGTACAACAGCAGAGCATATATAATATATAAATAAATATTCATTTATTTATATAAATACAATACCTTCATTTTGTATAATAAATTATTTTATTCTTATAATAACGGATAAAAGGGAAAATGTTCTATATTTAAGTTATATATTATATAATGAATAAATTTCACAAAGGTTATAAAAATAAAGAAATCATATCCTCGTAATATATAAAATATATATATATCATATGACATACGAGAATTTGTTTGTTCAATATTAAAATATGAATATATTTTTTCTCTCAATAGATATCAATGGTATAAAAAAAAAATATATATATAAATATATATATATATATATATATATATATTATGGAAAAAAATATATAATTAAAGATTACATAAATATATACTTTATATGATTCATCAAAATGATTTACCCATTTCTTTAAAAAACAAAAAAAAAAGATTAACGGCTTTATAAAATTATAAATATATATATATAATATATATGGATTTTATTATATATTATGTATATTTATATATATGTATATTGGAATATCATTATTTTAATCTATATATCTATATATATATATATATATATATATATATATTGTATATATTTTTGTTCAAGTATTCTTATGTGGAGGAGAAAATTTATATATTCGCTGACTGGGATAATAACATTAAGGGAAAGAAAAAATATAAAAGAAATATAAAAAAATATAAGGGATAATAATAATAAATTTATAACATAATTTGAGATAAAAATATAAACATCCTTTGATAAATTATAAATTATTCATTATACAACAGAAAAAAAAAAAAAAGGAAAAATTAAATTATAATGATAAAATGTATACAATATATATCATTTTATATAATGCTTTTTATCATATATATGATAAATAAATAAATAAATATATATATATATATATATATATATATTATACTTGTGGAGTTGTAAGTTGGTATATTTGGTGTTCTGTTCATATGAAAATATATACTTATATATTCTTTTGAGGAAGTGGTCTTATAAAGTATATCCTTGGGTATATAATGAACATGAAAAGTTAAAACGGCTATTAAAAGCATAATGATATAATACATATATATATATATATTTATTTATATATATATATATATATATTTATTTATTTATTTGCTTTTATGTTTCCTTTGTTTTATATTTATTCGGTCATTTTTCATCAAGAGGTATTTTAATTTCATATCTTATGAAAACACATATATGGTAATTTTTTCCTTAAACATCTAAAAATGGAATAATATATATATATACATATATATATATATATAATATATTCAACAATAAAAGAATAAGAAAATTATACCATGGATAACATTTCTGAACAGATATAAGAAGAATAAAAGCATTCCTTTTTTTTTTTCCCCCTTCTTTTATATATTATATAAGAAAAAAAAAAAAAAAAGTGAGAAATATTCTGGAAAAATTATATTTTGGTATCATGTAAATTTATTTAATGTTGTTACGTTTTAAAGTTCTTTTGCAGTTTTTTTTTTTTTTTTTTTGACTGTTCTATAATTGTATGTGTATATGTTAATATACATATATATGTTCATTTATTATTTTATATATTTTTATTTTTTTTATTTTTTTTTTTTGTAATATGTATAAAACAATCACCTCTTAATATACGAACAATGAGAAAAAATGAAATAAAAAAAAAAAAAATGAGAGAGAATACGATCATATTATCTCTAACCTAATATTATTTCATGGACGAAAAGATATATATAATAAAAAAATCAATATGTTTATTTGATTTATTTAGAGGTGAGGACTATGTATAATTATATATATTTATAAATATATATATATATATATATATATATATATATATATATATATGTACTAAGTGCTTTTTGTTAGGTGGTTATGTTTTGTACGATTTTCTAAAGGTTTATATATTGTTAAGAAAAATAAAAAAGTTGTTACGAACATACACACGAACATACACACGGACATACATACGGACATACATACGGACATACATACGAACATATATACGGACATACATACGAACATATATACGGACATTCATACGAACATACATACGGACATACTAACGGACACACGTAAGAAAAAAAAAGAAAAA
>NC_004318.2:317500-325000 GCF_000002765.6 Plasmodium falciparum 3D7 | reverse complement strand
AAAAAAAAAATATATATATAAATAAATATATATATATATATATATATATATATATAATCATTTATTTTATTATTATTTTTATTTTGTATAACCTTATAATATATTATTATTGTACTGTTTTAATTTTTTGTTCCTTTTTATAACATCATTTGTATGAACAGTTCATGTAAATTTATATAGTTTTTTTTTAATTATGTAAATTTTAAGGATTAAAAATATATTGTAGATTTTTTTTGATTTGTTCTTATCAATAATAATTTTAAAATATTTATTATTATGATTCATTAATAATTAGATTGTATTATATGATAATATATTATTTATTTTATTTTATTTTATTTTTTCATTGCTGTGTTAGGTGTGCAGGGGCCCCTAGTAATTATTGAAGATGTAAAGTTTCCTAAATATTCCGAAATAGTTACGATACATTTAAGTGACAATACAACAAGGCAAGGTCAAATATTAGAAGTGTGTGGAAAGAAAGCAGTAATTCAGGTTTTTGAAGGGACAAGTGGAATAGATAATAAGAATAGTTATGTGGAGGTGAGTGGAGATATATTAAAAATGCCAATGAGTGATGAGATGTTAGGAAGAGTTTTTAATGGAAGTGGGAAACCAATTGATAAGGGTCCCAATATATTGGCTGATGATTATTTGGATATTAATGGGAATCCAATAAATCCTCAATGTCGTGTATATCCAAAAGAGATGATACAGACTGGAATATCAACTATTGATGTTATGAACAGTATAGTTCGTGGTCAGAAGATACCATTATTTAGTGCAGCAGGTCTTCCACATAATGAAATAGGAGCTCAGATATGTAGGCAAGCATCTTTGGTACAAGGAAAGGATGTTTTGGATCATTCTGATGATAATTTTGCAGTAGTATTTGGTGCAATGGGTGTAAATATGGAAACGGCTAGATATTTTAGACAAGATTTTGAAGAGAATGGAAAGATGGAAAGAGTGTGCTTATTTTTAAATTTAGCTAATGACCCAACAATAGAAAGAATTTTAACACCAAGAATTGCATTAACAACTGCTGAATATTTAGCTTTTGAAAAAGAAATGCATGTATTTGTTATATTGACAGATATGTCATCATATGCAGATGCATTAAGAGAAGTTTCTTCGGCAAGAGAAGAAGTACCAGGTAGAAGAGGATATCCAGGATATATGTATAGTGATTTATCCACCATATATGAAAGAGCTGGAAGAGTTGAAGGACGTAATGGTAGTATAACACAATTTCCTATATTAACAATGCCTAATGATGATATTACACATCCAATACCTGATTTAACCGGATATATTACAGAAGGTCAAATATTTGTAGACAGAAATTTATATAATAGACAAATATATCCTCCAATCAATGTCTTACCATCTTTATCGCGTTTAATGAAAAGTGGTATTGGACATAATATGACCAGAATCGATCATCCATATGTATCTGATCAATTATATAGTAATTATGCTATTGCTCAAGATGTAAAAGCAATGAAAGCAGTAATTGGTGAAGAAGCACTTTCAAATGATGATATTCTATATCTTGAATTCTTAGATAAATTCGAAAAGAGATTTATTACACAAAATACATATGAATGTAGAGATATTTATCAATCATTGGATATCGCATGGGAACTTTTAAGAATCTTTCCAGAAGATATGCTTAAAAAAATTAAAACAGACATTTTATCCAAATATTATCCACGTCACCATGCCAACTAAGGAAAATCAAAAAAACATATATGAAATGATAAATTGTGCCTAAAAAAAAAAAAAAAAAAATACATATATATATATATATATATATATATAATATATATGTTTATACATATATGTAATAATTTATTTTTTTTCAAGGTGTTAAAAAAATGTACCCCCACTTAAATTTTTTTTTTTTTGAATAATCTTATCTATTTAATTCATTTTTAAATAAAAAAAAAAAAAAGAAACAACCTTTTCATTATATATGTTTGTATATATCTATATGTATTGTTTTATTTTATTCATTTAATAATAATAGTATATCCGTTACATCATTTTTTTTTTTTTTTTTTTTTTTTATATATATTCCAAAATTTTATTGTTCTTATATATATAATATATATATATATATATATATATTAAACAAATAAGTAGCTTATTATATATCATATTATATAATATTATGTAGAATTTTTTTTTTTTTTTTTTCTTAATTTTGTTTAATAATTTAAAATTTTCTAATAACTAAAAAATAAGTCAAATAAAATCAAAAAAAAATAAAATAATAAATGCATAAAAAATTAAACAATAAATGTACATATATATTTGTATATTTTGTTGTCGTGGGTGTTGTAGAGAAATAATGTGGTCTTCATAAAAAAAGGGGGGGAGGTGTTATAATAAGGAAAATAAAAATATGTGTTATGGGAAACAAACAAAAAAAAAAATTTTTTTTTTTTGATTATCGATCCATTTGCTTATTTGACCATACATGGGACCCATGAATGGACACTATTTTTTCTTCTCTTGCGTCAACTACTGGATTTAATGATTCTCCTATGGAGAGAACATGAGAAGATTCAAATTTACTGGCTCTTTTATTGAAGTTCGTTTTGATTGATGATTGAATATTCTCTATAATAATTTCATCACATGTCTCAAACATAAACTTTTTCATATACACATCGTGTAGTAAACTTTCGACTGATGTTTTTGCCCATTTGACGTTTATAAAATGATATAAATTTGATAGACATTTAACAAAAGCTTTTCTTTTCATTTTAAAAATTTGATATTCATTTGGTAGAATCCATTTATCTTTAAGAAAAAGGAAATAATTATTGATGATTTCATCATTGTCATTAACATGGTCTTGATTATTATTACCATCATTATTATTATTATTATTATTATTATCATTATTATTATTATCATCATTATTATTATTACCATCATTATTATTATTTTGTATTGTTTTGTCGTGTTCATACAAATTATATTCCTTTTGTATTTCCTCAAAAATTTGTCTATATATTCCTATAAGCTTATTAAATATAAAATTATCATTCAACTTAAAAAGAATAATTATGTAATATACTTTAATTTTTAGTGCTTTTAAAAATTGTTTTTCTTCTTTCGTTATATGTACTATTGTATAATGTGGTGTGTTGTCCTTTTCACATAGATCAACATTGGTATAACTATGTTGTTTTGTTTGAATATTTTGTTCTTTCAAACTTGTTATATGTTCATCTCCTTTTAATGACTCTTGGAGGTTTTCTTTTTTTTGTGTATGTTCATTTTGTTCATATGTATAATTTATAACAAAACGATTATCTATAATTTTATTTATTACTTTATCAAAAAAAGAAATCATACATTTTATATGTGTTTCGTTATTATTATAAAATGTATAAATATTATTTTTTAAAATATCATGGTTATCATTATATAAATATTTCTCATTAAAAGTATTGATTATTTTATCAAAGGCAAAAAAAAATATATGTTTATTATCATTATTCATATAATTAATACAAAGGTTAATAAAAATTGTTAGGCTTTTGGAAAATTTATTTTTTGAATAAATATGTTTATAAATGATCATATATATACCTTTATATATCGTAACAACAGAGTTATTATTACTATTACTAGTATTATTAATATTATTATGACACCCATTTTCTCCTTTTGGGTTTTTTTCCTTCTCCCCCTCAAGTATAACATTATTGTTATCTTTGCTTTCAAATTTTTTATTTTTTTCTACATTTCGTTTTAATGAATCCATATATTTTTTCTTCTTATCCTTTTCATATATTTCTGGGAAAGGAATATCTTCATTCTTACTACGTTTGCTTAAGTTTAAAAAAATGTCACTGTTTCTTTTTTCATTTTTATGTTTATTGATTATTAATTCTTTTATCTGACGATTATAAATTCCGTCAAGTTTTCTTTCATTTTTTGACCTTCCTACAAGATCTTTCATACCTTCCCAAAAAAAAAAAAAATAAAATAAAATAATAAAAAAATAAAGAAAAAAAAAATATATATATATATAAATAAATGTTATACATAAAATATATATATATATATATATATATGTTCCTTTTGTATGGTGATGAAATATTTTTATATATTTTATATTTTTTTTTTTTTATATATTACATAATGAACAAAGAGTAATATATACATTTCAATTTTATCAACATTTAAAAAAAAAAAAAAAGAAAAAAAAAAAAGGAATAAAAACAATTCTTATCCATATAATTTTTTTTTAACTTTTTTAGTATTCATGTTAAAAATATATATATTTTATATATAAGAAAAATTGTAACCTTAATGGTATAAATATATATATAATATATATATATACATAAATATTGATATTATATATATATAATTAATTGGAAGAGGGAAATTATAATAAATAAATAAAATTTTAAGTGATATTCTTTTAAAATATACAAATATAAAATTTTAAATATATTCAAGAATATGTGCTTTCTTCTTTTTTCTCTTTTTTTTTTCTTTTTTTTTTTTTTCGAACAGTGAAATGGAGGTAAATATTTTCTTATATATTATGTATTCCAAAAAGTAATATATATTTTAAGAAATATAAAAGTGATAAATATAGTTGCTTAAGTTGACATAAATATGCCTTAATTTTTTAAAATGGCATAAAAAATTTCTAAATGTATTTATACATATATATATATGTATATATATATATATATATATATATATATATAATATTCTTTTACAATGGTTTCTCAGTAGCCTATATGCTATATATGTGAACAAACAAAAAAAGCGTGGTTATAAAAATATGGATACATATATAATATATATATATATATATATATATATATATTGTTGTATATTATTTATTTTGTTCGTTTTCCTTTTCCTTTCTTTTCTTTTTCTTTCCTTTCTTTTCCTTTCTTTTCTTTTCCTTTACTTTCCTTTCTTTTTTTTTTTTTTGTGTATAAGAGCACTTAAATGCATTATTTTTTGACATATATAAAAAATGAAAAGAACAGGGGACTAATATTATATTTTGTTATATATGAGAAAAAAACCAAATGGAAAATAACAACTATAATACTAGTATAAATAGCATATGTTCAAAATATAAATATTTATTTTTTAAAATCATATGTAGAATATATTTATGATTATATTTGTAGATGATTTTTTTAAAGTTTTATACACACACCAAAATTATTCTAATCTCTGTTTTTTCAAATGTGTTAAAAATAAATTATAATTATTATACATACATACATAAATACATACACATTATATTTCTGTTCTTTTTATAATTGCACTTTAAATGCATTAGTAAAAATTGGTCAAAAAATAATAATATATATATTATAATATATATATATATATATATATATATTTCTTTTTATGTGTAATGGTTATACACATGTATTATTGCCGTTATAATATAATATATATATATTACTTCAACATGTCAACACTCTTATAGAGATTGCATATATATATATATTAATATATGTATGTATAATTTTTTAAAAGAAAAATATAAAAAATATAAAAATAAAATTATAAAGAATGATATATTAATGACGGTGATATAATTATATATATATATATATATATATGTATATTTATGTGGTTCCCCATTCTGTATATATAATTAATTCAATATATTTTTTTTTCTATATAACATTTGACAACCAAACAAACAAATAAACAAAAAAAAATATAAAACCAAAAAAACAAAGAAAGAATAATTTATATATAAGTGGTAAAACATGTAATTAATATCAAATGAAAAAAAAAAAAAAAAAAAAAAAATGAAAATAATATATCATATACTTATATTTTTACTTCATTATAATATTATAATAAAAGCAAAAGAAAACAAAAATGACAATTTCTTAAACGGTATTTATAAATTACAAAATATATGGAGAAATACAACTCTGGGAGAATTAGACCTAAAAAAGGTTACTAATATAAATATATAATATAATAAAAAAATATATATTTTATGGTTTTCCTTTCTGTATGTCTTTATAATATAGAATATGTAAATGAAAATATAATATGTATATAAATATATATATATATAAATATATATATATATATAAATATATATATATATAAATATATATATATATATATATTTTTTTTTTTTAAAGGCTAATATTGAAAATGCAGAAGGAATAATAGAAAAGTTCAATGACTCAAACAAAACCGATTTTAATCAACATCCTCATTTTAGATCAAGTTAGTTGACAATATATATTTTTTTTTTTTTTTTTTTTTTTTTTTTTTTTTTTTTTTCTTGTTCCTTCTTCAATTATAAATATTTATATATTTCCTTCATTTTATTTTTCTAGAGCTATCATTCTTAGAACATAAAAATCATAAAGATATGGGAATAGTAACAAATCATCAAAATAAAGATCACAAAAAAAATGAATATACTTCTGAAGAAATTATTGATATGAAACCTCAATTGGCTAGCCAAGAAATGTGGAGAAAAGGAGAAAACTTTTACATGCATGGAGCTACAAATACAAATGAACAAAACGATGATGAAGATTTGTTTGAATCATTTCATAAAAATCATAATAGCAATATAAAAATTAATAGTCCTTGTTTCGATTTACAAGATAAAGAAATGTGTTCTAATAATAAAGAATGTTTTTATGATGACGCATATAAAGCATGTTTTCAAAATTGTGCACTTGTGAATGAAAAAAAATGTTCCTTATATTCAGAATGTAAACATACCCCAAATGGATGTCAAAATGAAGGTAACAAAAAGATAAACACAAAATAAAATATATACATGTATATATGTATATATATATATATATATATATATATATTTATTTATTGTCATATCTTTATTTTTACCTGTACATAATTGTTGCCATCTTTTTTTTTAGGTTACTTAAATATCCAAGTATTTGGTTCAAACCTCGGGGGAGACGTACGAGCATGTGAACTCTTTGAAAGTGAAGGGTCATGCTATCTTATGGAAAAATTATTCAAAAAATTAAGCGAAGAGAAAAAAGAAACAAGTTTCAATTGTGTGTGGATTTCTTACAAACATGAGTTGAGAAGTTACGACGATGAAAATGAACCCAAAGAAAATAATGATAACATAGTAGCATTGGAAAATAAAAATAAATATATGTATATGAATAATGTAGAAAGTATACATAATAATCATCATTTAGAAAATCCATATCATGAAGATATAAAACATAACAAACACAAATCTTTTAATTATCATGTTCTAAGCTCATCTGTACCTAGACAAATTGCAAAAAATGAAAAGTTTTTGTCTTTATTGCAACTAAATTTGAAGGGAAAGAAAAAAGAAAAAAATAAAAAAAAAAAAAAAGATGATGAAGATGATGATGATATAGACGAAGAAGACGATGATTTAGATATCGAAGGAAAAAATAACGAATTTAATGCTGATGAAGAAGAAAATAGTAAAGATCTAAAAAATAA